>NW_016908798.1:0-4607 GCF_001483705.2 Eufriesea mexicana | reverse complement strand
AATGGTCTAATCAAGTTACAATTGTAATCTGTATACGGGTATGCTCAGTACTATATTTTCCATTGCTAATGTCTCTGTCTAAAATTGATCTAAACATCGATAATTGTAGAAATGCAATATAAAGTACATGATCAGAGGGATGGTCAATGCAATGGCCGCAGCACGGTTAATTTCCATACTCAGCAGTGTATTTTCAAACTCTCGTTTCTCCAGGTATAACTGTATGAACCTTTAATCATTCGAGAACTTCTGTACAGGTTGTAGCGCCAGTGAAAACATTAATTCAATGGCTATAGTATTATGTAGATGGATAGGCTCGGTAATGTATTAAGAATTATCTGCATTTGTTGCGAAATTTGATCTTCCCATTGCCCATTCAAGAATTGCAGCAGAAGTTAAATGACCAGCGAAAATATTAATCCATTGGATATCAAGCTGCGTAGACAGCCACACTCAATATTGCATGTTGAACTGCCTGTATCTAAAGCGATAATTGGTCTATTCTTTGATCGTTCGAGATTAGCGATACAATAGGGATGATCAGAAGACGAGCTGTTACAGCAGTTGCTTTACTCTGTTGATTGCTTTGCTCAAAAGTGAATTTCCAATTGTTAATAGCTTTAACTGAAACTGATTCGTACCTTGATTATTCTCGAACTGCAGTAGAAATATTATCATCAGTGAACAAATTGACCTGACAGCTAGACAGCTCTGTTGGTGGATATACTAATTACCGTACTGTCAATCGTAAATATCTCTAGCCATAATTGACATAAACATTGATTATTCTGGAGCTGCTCCTTAATATATATCATCAGTGCACAAATAATTCCAACGACTACAGTACAGTGATGATGGCTGTACTCAGTACTCTCTTGTCAATTGTTAACGTCTTAATCGACAATTGATCTAACACATCTCATTCTTTAAATGCTACAGAATCTATATCACCGTTAAACAAACCAATACAACGGTTGCAGTAGAGAGTTAGTTGCTGCACTCTGTATTGTACTCTCAGTGCTTACTGTCTCGAGCGGTGATTGATATTACGTTCATCATTCCAGAAATGCTGCAGAATTTAAGTACTCAGTGAACATATTCATCCAACTGCTGGAGTAATGCGTTTACGATTGCACTTTGTGCTGTACTGACATCTGCCAGTGCCTCTAGGGGTAATGAATTTTAGAGTTTATATAAGACGCAGGCGGTCTGCGAATAGGTTAAACCAATGGACGTGGTACTGTTTAGATTTCAAGTCTCAATTCTTTGTCTTCAATTAGAAGTATCCTTAGCTACAATTCATCATACCAGCATAGCAATATAAAATAGATCAGATTGCAATAGATTGATGCAATGGCTTCGGTACTACGTCGATAGCTGTGGTCAGTACTGTACCATCAGTTGTTAATGTCCCTTGATACAACAGATTTACACAATGATCAACCTGGAAATGTCATAGAATACAAATCATCAGTGAAATTTAAAACATCAGTGAACAAACTAGTCCAACGGCAACAGAACAGTGATGACGGCTATATTCAGCTCTGCTTTGTCGAATGTCTATGACTCCAAGAATATTGGAAACGTCTCTTGTCACGCTAGACTTGTTATACAATATAAATCGTCGGTGGACCGATTAATCCAACGGCGACTGTGCCCTGCTGGTGAACGCACTGCGTACCGCAATGTCCATTACAAATATCGCTCGACATACATGATCTGTGCATTGATTCTACTACAATCGCTATGGAGATCAAGTCACGGGTGAAGAGATTAATTCAATGGCCATTGTACTGTGATGATCGTTGTACACATTACTCTCTAGTCAATAGTTATATTCTCGTGCGATAATGTACCTCTCTTTGTCATACTACAAACATAACTACTAGCATTAAAACATAATTTTGGATACATTTCCGAAGGTAATCGTGCTCTGTTGGCGGATGTACTAAGCACCGCACCGCCAAATGTAAGTATCTCTTGCTGCATCTGATCTATGCATCCATTATGCTGGAAATGTGCAAATTAAATTATCAGTGAATAAATTAAACGAAAGGCTACAGTACTCTGATAATGGTTGCACTCACTACTGCCTTGTTCCGTCTTAGTGCCTCGTGCCACAATGAATTAGCATTAAGTCACTCTAGAACTGCTATAGGGCTTCTATCGTCGTACAAGCAGGTCAGTCCAGTGGCTACAGTGCCCTGTTAATGGTTAAACTCAGTACTCCATTTTCATATGTCAATGTCTTCAACAAAATTTTCACTGTCCAGTGATTATTCTACATTTGCTAAAGAACACTTGTGATCAGCGGACAGATTAATACTAAGGATGTATTATTGTGTAGATGGCAACCCACTTTACTGTATTGTCACTTGTCAATATCACTACCGATATATGGTATACCCGTTTATCATCCTTGAGTTAATACAGAGTTTAAACTATCATTGAACATATTAACCTAAGGGCTCAGAACCGTGATGATGGCAATACTCATTACTGCGTTGTCAGTCGTGAACTTCTCGAGCTATAATGTATCTGTCTTTTGCCATCCTGAATTTGTTATAGAATTTAATTGTCAGTGAACAAGTTAATCAAGCGACCACAGTGCTCCCTTGAATGCTATACTTCGTACTGTATTGACATATGTCAATGTCTATAACGATAATTGCTCTATACAATGATTACTCTAGCATTGCTGAGGAATTTATGACATCAGAGAACAAATTAACCAGCGGCTACAGTACTGTGATGATGGCTGCGCTCAGCACTGCTTTGTGGTTTGTTTATGTCTCGAGCGCTGGTGCACCTAGCTGTCGATGACTCTAGAATTGCTACAGAGCTTAAATCTTCAGTGAACAGGCTATTCCGACGGTTACATTACTCTGTTGCTGGATGTAGTGAGTACCGTACTGTCAATTGTGTATATCTCTAGCCGTAACACATGCATACATTGATGAATCTAGGATTGCCGCGGAATTCATATCACCAGTGATCAGACTATTCATATGGCTACAGTGCACTGTTGGTGGCTATACTCAGTTCTGCATTAACAATTGTCAATGTCTCCTACGAGAATTGCCGTACCCATTGGTCACTCTAAAATTGCAGAACAACTTTGAGTGTTAGCGTAGTGATTAATAAAATGTCTACACTATCGTGTAGATGGTTACACTTAGTACTATATTGCTATTTGCTAATGTCACTTACGATACACTATCTATCCATTGACCACTCTACAATTGCTGAGGAACGCATATTATCAGCGAACCGATTGATACATTGGCTAGAGGACCCTGCTGATGGCCATTATCAATAATGTATTAGTAAATGTCAATGTCACGGGCGACAATTTCTATATCCGTTGGTCACTATACGATTGCTGAGGAACCTACACGATCGTCGAACATATTAATTAAGGAGCTATACTATGGAGAATATCGCTACACACTGTACTGTGTTGGCACTGGGCAACAGCACAACGGATATTTGATATTCGCATGGATCATTCCAGTCAGTGATCAGATTCTTCCAACGGCTACAATGCACTTTTGGTGGAGGTACCGGGCACCGTATTGCCAAATGTAAATGTCTTTAGCCATAACTGATCGGTACATTGATTATGATAGGGCCGCTGTGGAATTAAATCACCAGTGGCCAAATTAATCCAGCTGCTACAGAAAGTCGATGATGGCACTACTCAGAGCAGTTTTTAAAATTTTTAATGTCTCTAGCGACAATGGATGTGTTTTTTGTCATTCTAGAATTACTATAGATTTCAAGACCTCAGTGACCTGGTTGATCAATCGGCCACAGTGCCCTCTCGATGGCTATACTCAGTTGTGTATTGTCGTATGGCTATTCCTCCAGCTATAGTTGCTCCGCCCATAGATCATTCTGCAATTGCTGATGAACTTACATGACCAGCGGACAGATTATTTCATTGGCTATTGTAGTCTGTAGATGCCTACAGTCAGTAATGTATAGTCAGTTTTCAATATCTCCACCCGGACATGGTCTATATGTTGATCAGTCTGGAATTGCTTTAGTATTTGAACCATCAGTGAACAAATTAATGCAACGGCTGCCGTAATGGCATGATTGAAGTGCTCTGTACTATTATGTCACCAGTTCTTATCTCGGGCAATAATGGACATTTCTTTTTTCATTCTAGGATTGCTATATAATTTGGTCCACCAGTGACCAGATTAATCAAACGGATAGATTGAACAATTGATGGATATGCTCTGAAGTGTATTGACATACGTCTATGTCTATCGATTCAGTTGCTCTATCCATTGCTCATTCTAATATTGTTAAATTGCTTGGTTGATTAGCGAAGTGATTAAGGCAATGACTACAGTATTGTGTAGACAGCAACACTCAATCTTGTATTACCATCTCTCATTATTACTACCGACAATTCTTCTATGCAATGGTCGCCTTTGAATTAAACTATAACGTGGATGACCACAGAATAGGCACGATGTCTGTCGAAATGTATCGATGGCCTTACTCGGGACTCTGTTGCCAATTGTCCCTATACCATGCGATGATTTATCCATCCAATTAGCAGTATAATATACATGACCAACGGATTGGTTCAT
>NW_016908797.1:0-977 GCF_001483705.2 Eufriesea mexicana | reverse complement strand
CTTCTGTGCTGTACACTGCTATTCGGTGGGTTTCTGCGCTCTACTGTGCTCTAGTATATTCTGCTTGGCACTGGGGAAGCCAGCGATGAATGTCTCGTTTCGTTGTGTCATGATAGGATGCGTTTCGGTACATTACGTTTGGATATGTTAGGACAGGCTAGCTTTCGCTCCTGTGCTATAACCTGCTCTTCGGCGGAATTTTACGCTTTACATTCCTCTACTATACTTAGCTCGGCTCTCGTGATGCGAGCAATAGTGGTCGTGGCTCGTCAGATTGTGTTAGGTTACTTTCGGTTTGGTTAGGGTAGGCTACGTTTGGTGAGGGTAGCTCCGAGTTTCATGCTATACACAGTTATTCGGTGGATTCCTGGCCTCCACTGTGTTCTGCTCAAATCTGCTAGACTATCGTGAGCCCAGCAGTGGTTGTCGCAATACGTTACGTTGGGTATTTCTACGTAAGATTGGGTTACGTAAGCATGTGTGATGTTTTGACTCTTCTGCTGTACACTGCAGTTATATGGATTTCGAGCCCTGCTCTCCTATAGCATGTTTTGCATGGCCCTGTGGAAACCAGCAATAGAGGTCGCGGCACGATTGTTTGGGATTGGTAACGTTCGTTTAGGTTATGTTTGGATAGGTTTGGATAGGATGGCTTTGACTTCTGTGCTATACACTGCTAATCGTGGAATCTCTGCGCTCCACTGAGCTCTAGTATGCCCTGCTTGGCTCTGGGGAAGCCAGCAGTTGAGTTCTCGTCTCGTCAGGTTCAGTTATCCTATGTTCGGCTAGGTTAGATTAGGTCTGGTTAGGTTGAGATATCCTTGACCTTTGTGGCATACATTGCTAATTGGTGGCCTTCTGCGCTCTACTGTGCTCTGCTATAATCTGTTCGAATCTAGGGTTGCCGGGAGTAGCGGGCGTGGCACGACTGGTTTTGTTAGAACACGTTTTGTGTTATCACGATTGGTTAGGTTAGG
>NW_016908796.1:961233-990719 GCF_001483705.2 Eufriesea mexicana | reverse complement strand
CAGTTAAATTTGCAAGAAGTTGCCGTTGCCTATCACATCGACCGACTCGCGTGCAAACAGGAAGAAACGAACCACCCCTAAGAAACAGCGTCCCAAAAGAAGCAAGTCTACCCGAGCTAGGCATCACCTGAACCTACTCAGAGCAGCGCAAGTTGCTCATAAAAGAATCCCAACAAACTATCAACCCTCTAACTTGCCTGAAAAGAAAACCATCGGCGAAGTTAGCCAGCACCGTCTCGCCCCATCCCCGATCGATTCGTCCGCGACAAAAGCGTCGTTTCAAAGCGTCATCCTGGAGGTTCCGTAGGCAGGAGCCTGGAGAATTCGAATTAGCGCGGCCGGAATTCCGGAAAGCGCAGCGGCGTTCCGGGGTGCGGTTCTCTGTGTATAAGATAGACGTTTGCGTGTCCGTGTCCGAAACTTGGAATACCCCAACCGGATATTGCGGGTTCGTAGGCGCGCACTCGGTAATTCGAATCTTCATCGATCGGTGATCCATAGAGCATGCGATAGAATTCCGCTAATTTGACCAATGATCATTACACGATTTTTATTGTAAACGGTGTTTCATTTTTCATTGGACAACAGTGCCTTTAACGTATTAAATTAATATTACGACGCGTTAATTAGAACTTGAAAGAACGGTAGAACCAGTGACGTAACTAGAACTTTAGATCGCCCTCGAGCTTGCTGTCCTCTGAAATAAAAACGTTCAGAGATACACTTGTCGAGGGATCAAATGTACCACTGTGATTCTGAAAATAGCTGCTGTCCGAGATTCGAGAATTAGAATCTTATCGATCGGTGATCCATAGAGCATGCGATAGAATTCCGCTAATTTGACCAATGATCATTACATGATTCTTATAGCAAACGATGTTTCATTTTTCATTAAAAAACAGTGTTTTCAACGTATTAAATATCACGACGCGTTAATTAGAACTCGAAAGAACGGTGGAACCAGTGACGTAACTAGAACTTTAGCTCGCCCTCGAGCTTGCTGTCCTCTGAAATAAAAACGTTCAGAGATACACTTGTCGAGGGATCAAATGTACCACCGTGATTCTGAAAATAGCTGCTGTCAGAGATTCGCTAATTCGAATCTTCATCGATCGGTGATCCATAGAGCATGCGATAGAATTCCGCTAATTTGACCAATGATCATTACACGATTCTTATAGCAAACGGTGTTTCATTTTTCATTGGACAACAGTGCCTTTAACGTATTAAATGAATATTTCCACCGTGATTCTGAAAATAGCTGCTGTCAGAGATTCGGTAATTCGAATCTTCATCGATCGGTGATCCATAGAGCATGCGATAGAATTCCGCAAATTTGACCAATGATCATTACACGATTCTTATAGCAAACGGTGTTTCATTTTTCATTGGACAACAGTGCCTTTAACGTATTAAATGAATATTACGACGCGTTAATTAGAACTCGAAAGAACGGTGGAACCAGTGACGTAACTAGAACTTTAGCTCGCCCTCGAGCTTGCTGTCCTCTGAAATAAAAACGTTCAGAGATACACTTGTCGAGGGATCAAATGTACCATCGTGATTCTGAAAATAGCTGTTGTTCGAGACTGATGAATGTATGTATTTAAAGAGTAGCGTGTGGGTAACCGTGATTCTCTTTCGTTTGTCGCGTGTCCAGCTTTAGATCCCTACTACCCTTTGTCCATTTGCGTTCCACTCCTGTATGATCATTCGTCGGGTTGCATTGTTTTCGTTCGCTTTGTTGCCGTTTCAGCTCTCTCGCGACGATATTCGTTGGAAATTAATTTTTCGTAACGAAAATTGTTAAATTAAAACTGCCCCCGTGAGAAGATCCGGGGTGTATAAATATGATATCGCAAGGGAAACTACGAGCTTATACGAAAAATATCGGCATTTTTAGCCACCCTAATATCTCGACCGTGTGACGCCACTTATGGCGTCGAGGCGAGGTGGTTTTGCTCGAGATGCTCGATTACCGGAAAAAATAGCGGCGAAACGCGTGGGGTTTCCGGTGGTTGGAACGGCTGGTGGAAAAGTGCGAGGGAACGTTTGGACGAGGTGGCGAGGCTTTGCCGAATGACAGAGGGAAACACGAGGCGTGCACGTTCGGCGACGGGGTGAATGACGGGGTGCGTGGTGATCGATTGGAAGCGGAGGTTCCTTTTTGGCTGTGCTTCCGTGCGGAGAGCACGAGGTGTTGATGAATGGAGCGTGATAAGCAGAGTGGGCGAGGAATTTGGAAGCGGAAAGGCTCGTAGCATTCGATTAGGGAGAGGCGGATATTTCCGTGATGTATGAGGGATTAACGCGTTGTTCCGCTTTGATCACGCATTGTTCGACGGTGTTGTTCCGGGTTGGCCGTAAGAATTGTTTCTGAGTTAGTTTTCAACACGGCTGTACGATTTTAGTACTATTCAAATTGGTTTATTTAACACTGCATTTACGGAACCCGGTAATTTGACGGAAGCGTTGCTAAAATTATACGATGGTAACAGATTTAGTTAAGTTATATTGACACTGTTAATATAATATATAATTGTTTTTAGTACTATTCAAATTTTACGATTTTAGTGCTATTCAAATTGGTTTATTTTACACTGCATTCACGGAGCCCGTGAATTTGACGGAAGAATTGCTCCAACTATACGATGGTAATAGATTTAGTTAACTTATATTGGTAATAGAGTTAGTTAACTTATATTAAGACTGTTAATATAATATATAATTGCTTTTAAATTAAACTAATCGTTAAAAAAAATGACACGTGGTTTCCTTTACCTGCCAATTTGACAGATGTCCTTAGAAATAGATATATAGGTAGCGCCCGTAAACCTAGAGCTAATGTGAATTTTGGAATTACGAACTGTCTATAGCAAATGAGGGATTATTAGACAATAACTAATTGGAAAATAGACGTTGTTTAATAAGTAGGCAAATAATTGGAATGAAAATTAATTTCATCAAAGAATGTAATAGACATGAAAAATGTCATCGTGGTATGACGATAAAAAAAGATTTCTCTGAAAATTTTTCATCAGAAGAACCTGCTAGTTAAAAGCGAATTTTGAAATTATGCATTGTTTACAGTAAACGAGGGATTATTAAACAATAACTAATTAACAGATGGACATTGTTTATTAAATAGACAATCAATTGGAATGAAAATTAATTTCATCGAAGAATGTAATAAATATGAAAAATGTCATCGTGGTGTGACGATAAAAAGACATTTCTCCGAAAATTTTTCATGGAGAGAGCCTGTTTGTTAAAAGCGAATTTTGAAACCATGGATTGTCTATGGTAAACGAGGGATTATTAAACAATAACTAATTAACAGATGGACATTGTTTATTAAATAGATAATCAATTGGAATGAAAATTAATTTCATCGAAGAATGTAATAAATATGAAAAATGTCATCGTGGTGTGACGATAAAAAGACATTTCTCCGAAAACTTTTCCTGGAGAAAGCCTGTTCGTTGAAAGCGAATTTCGGAATCACGAATTGTCTATAGTAAACGAAGGATTATTAAACAATAACTAATTAGCAGATGGATGTTGTTTAATAAACAGACAATCAATTGTAATTGAAATTAATTTCATCGAAAAATTCAATAATTATGATAAATGATAAAATCGTGGTATGACGATAAAAGAATATTTCTGTGAAAATTTTTCATAGAGGGAACCTGTTTGTTAAAAGCGAATTCTGGAACCACGGACTGTCTGTAGTAAACGAAGGATTATTAAACCGTAACGAATTTAAATATGGACGTAGTTTAACAAATAGCCAGCTAATTGGAATGAAAATTAATTTCATTAAAGAATAAATATTTCCTTCAATACGCTCGGAAAATCGACTTTCCGATAATGGACATAATTGATCCATAAAGTGTGTTGGAATAAACACCACACTTCGAGCGTTATTACTTGCCTGTGAACGAGTACTCGTTCACGTACAGAGATTAACGTAATAGTTACATATTTCCTAACGATATTTCTTCGACTCGCGTCTCATTATCGACAATCCGGCTTACACGTTCATTTAACTTAATTCGACCAACTATTCAATTATCCGTACGATTAGTTTCGACGGAATCTCGGAACTGCTAGTCGCCCGTTAAACAGAATCAATTAATCCCTCATTAGGGAAGCGGAAAATTTGCGAATAAAATCCCCTCTATTATTAAATCCAGGCGTGCGCAGGCTGCCAGAGCGCGCCGCGCGCTTTTTATAGCTCACCATAAAATTAATACAGGCCGCTTACGGTGATGTAATTAAATTACAAGGGTTAAAGTGGGTCGCTTTGAAAATAACCGTGATACACCGGCGTCGTTTTATTCCGCGTTTAATTCCCGCACGCAGCTGTTTATTTTTCACCATAGACGCGCCATTCTTATCGATCTCACGCGATGTTTCCCATAGATCGCCCCTTATCTCCGGATAAAATTATTCGCCAAGTCGTGACGCTATTTCGAGTGAAATTTTACATCCACAGTGGAGTAGAACCGAGATTAATCAGACGAGCGACACAACGAGCCGTTTTCGTTAGATAAGCGGCTCGCAGTAGTACAAGACCGCTTTCGTCAGACAAGTGGTACAGCGCTGCGACAGATCAGCCGAGTAGCGCAGCTACATCGTTTCTGGCCACTCGGGCTACGAATCTTCGAACTGAAGGTACCCCAGCGAGATTCCAAGGTGAATCCTGTAAACTTCCTAAACTTTTCCGAACTTTTATCACCAATATACGCCAAGGTCTAGCATGAGCTTTCGTATAAACGGTTCGATGATTATCCCGCAGACTCCCCAAGTTTTCCAAACCTCGTATAAGACCCTCGTCGTATCAGAGACGTTATCCATGCGCTACAAGGAGCCTTTTCATGATCCACGCTAATCTCCCAGAGTGATTCGACACCGCCTCCAATTTGCAGAACCGTCCGGTCTCAAAGTCATAGGAAAGACACGTCTTTCGCGCGAAAAATACGAGGGAATGAATGGAAAAAATTATTCCAAACATGCCAGCCAGCGGAATAATTCGAGCCAGTAGCGGAGCACGAGCAGAAACGGCGCTCTGAGAATTACGACGCAAAGTTCCACATCCAGGGCTGTTGTTTAATTAAGTTCGTTAAAATCGTGTTTAGAACACGCGCCAGTCGCCGCTCAGTATCTCCATAATTCATCGTATAAAGACCGCGTGTACGTGCCTCCTTTAATTCGGCCAGACAATACGAATTTCTGCCTCACGCGTGAACAGCGAGGAACGTTCTCGCTAGGCGAAATTGACTCTACGTGGCTAAAAATTAATTGCTCGCTTACCTGCCTCGCTCGTCCTTTTGTCTGCACGTCTTCGCGAAGATCCTTGTCAAGTTGAAATTAAACTCGCGGAAGTTATATTATAGCTGCTAGCGAAGCCCTGTACGTTTTTGCGCGCTCTTCGTCTTCTCGGATGCACACGGGGTGTTTCAAAGTAGGATGCAATGTTTGAAGAGCTCATAGCGAAAGACCTAGCCGACACAGATCTTGTAACCAACCCTTTAGACTTGGGAAATTTAGATTCGATACTCTGAAAAGCAAGTTACTACTGAAAGATGATTTTATGGAGCAAAATTTAGAGATTATTATTGTATTTCGGTCACTATAGTGGTACTGCGAGTTAGGAAGGACTCCAGCAAAGTGTTAACGCAAGGAAATAATAGTCAGTCGAAACGGTGAAAAGCTCCATAGACGTTTATTAAACGGGCGAGCGGCTAGAGACCTCACTGGCCCGTCTGTTTAGGACCACGCGGGTCACAAGACGTCTGCAGAAAACGGGAGACAAAAGACAAAACGCAGGAAAGGGGATCGCCTCTACATTGCTAGGATGTAGAGTTTATTTTGCTATTTAGTTTTTACTATAATACAAAGGAAATAGTATTAAGAGCGGTACCGGGTTCAGCTAGGGCGCTCGGGGTGATGTCTGGAGTGCCAGCGGAGGGACGGGTGACCACGTGCAAGAATTGCACGGATGAGATATTTATGACCGAGTGGAGTGCAAACAATGAACGAAAGTCTAGGAACGCGTCCGAGTGTCTGAAGTACCTGGCCCACCGAGGGCGAAGTCGCGTGGGAAATGAGCGATCGACGAAGAGAGTTTGCGTATGAAAAGAGAGGGTGTTAGACTTTAAATAAGGGTGCAATGACGTGGGCGAGTCAGAATGCGTGCAATCGAGTCATAGTGAGTAGAAAATCGTGCGTTCGAGAGTTAGAGTTCAAGAATCGAGAGAAACGTAATATTTTAATTTAAATAAACCTGTTTTGTGATTAAAAAGGAGTCTGTGTTTATTACACGAGCAGAACTCTGTGTGCACAGGATTCGTTTACCATTAATTGTATATTATTAGTAACTTCTGTCGGTAAGTGGTACACATGGATCGAATTAACGTGTAAAATGATGAACCATGAGTTTCGATGTTGCTCATAGATCCAACGAGGCAAGCCTTGTTTGCTTTAATGGACAGAATGGTAGGACGTTGCGAATTTAACAATAAACGTATTACTCCAACGACAAATAGCACTGTCCAGTGTAACTTATTTGCGAGAATATGATTACGATTAAATCTGATAATAATGATTGGTGTTGCCCTGTTTGCGATTCAAGCACGACAGCCTGTGGCCGGGGGTGTGTCTTGCATGTTTGCCATGACTGCTAGAGTTGTCAAATTTTGTGACACGGGGTGTGGTTGACCCATGGTAGCGGCGAGGTACGGAAAATAAATAATACGCAAAAAGCGAACTAACTTTTCCAATTTTCTCTTCGGTGATTGCCTGTTAGTTTAGGTGTTTCGTTTGGAATTCGTTTCAAAGGACCGGTGATCGATAGAATGCAATTCGAACAAATTTTTGTGAGAAACTTTACACAACTACGATATTCCTCGACTCATAGATCACGGTTAACAACGAGGAAACCGGAAAACGACAGGATGGAACAGGATATCGTGCAATTATGTCACCAAACTTCTCCCAACTTCAACGTTCAAAAGTTTCTACAAATTACAGGTAGTTTAACGATTTTATCTCGCAGAAAATGCCTTCTTCCTCAAAACGATCGATGTTTCATAGTTCGTTCCTGATATTAGAGCAATTCCGAGGTCGAGTGAATTTTTAAATTGCTTCCACATCCGTTCATCCTACGGGTTTACTGCTGCTACGTGCCGAACTGCGAAATTTCAAGTTTCGCGGCAAGATGGCCGCCGTTTCTGTCAAGTAAGTGATTAAGGGGCTTTGCTACCCAACAGCCTCGCAATTCTTAGCGAAAGCTTATTCAATCGGCTCCCGTCACAATTCCCCTGTATCAAACGACCCGTCTCCGATGCGAAAATTTCAGGAAACAATAAACAACCACGACTCGCGATGGATGACAGCCCGGTGGTAGCTCGTGTCGGAAAAATCTCGATCTCTAATCCCCGCCGTGAAATTGTTTTATTTCGCTCTGGTCTGGCAATAAAGTGGTTCCTTTGCGAGCGGCCGTGATCGAATGAGCTCGGAAATTTGCGCGTATTCAATTTATGGACCGGCATCGGAGTCATACAGGTAAATTCCGAGCGCGTTGGAAATATGTATAACCAGGACGAAGCGCGGCCTTGTTGGGGAGTGTTTCATCAACGATGCAAAAAGTGTGCGTGGTATAACACCGCGGTCGGGGTGGTCGGGGGATGAATAAAATTCGGGGAAAAACATTCGATCGAAAATGTCACTTGCGAGCGCGCGCGCGCGTAATACGATTTTAATTAATATCGGCTGTGTCTTTATTACGCGGCTATACAAAGAGATTTTTCAACACGCCTTCGTAAATGCAATTTTTCGAGCGATCATCGACGATACGTCGCGTGCTTACTCTTGTTAGTATACAAATTTCATTTTCATATCCCCCGAAATCTTTTACTTCGCATACTAATTCGCCATTTTGCGGTCCAAGTCGCGTTTGACATTTTTCTCTCACTGATTGATAGTCAGGAAATTGAAATATCGCGCGTTTACTCTCGTTGATGTACAAATTTTACTTTCATATCCCTCGCCATCTTTTATTTCGCATACTAATTCGCCATTTTGCGATCCAAGTCGCGGCTGACACTTTCCTGTCATTGACTGATAGTCAGGAAGTTGAAATATCAAGTTTCATTCTCGTTGATGTACAAATTTTATTTTCATAGCCCGTGCCATCTTTTACTTCGCATACTAATTCGCCATTTTGTGGTCCAAGTCATGTTTGACACTTTCCTGCCATTGACTGATAGTCAAAAAGTTGAAATATCGCGTATTTACTTTTGTTGGTGTACAAATTTTACTTTCATATCCCTCGCCATCTTTTATTTCGCATACTAATTCGCCATTTTGCGATCCAAGTCGCGGCTGACACTTTCCTGTCATTGACTGATAGTCAGGAAGTTGAAATATCAAGTTTCATTCTCGTTGATGTACAAATTTTATTTTCATAGCCCGTGCCATCTTTTACTTCGCATACTAATTCGCCATTTTGTGGTGCAAGTCACGTTTGACATTTTCCTGCCATTGACTGATAGTCAGGAAGTTGAAATATCGCGCGTTTACTCTCGTTGATGTACAAATTTTATTTTCATATCCCTCGCCATCTTTTATTTCGCATTACAATTCGCCATTTTGCGATCCAAGTCATATTTGACGCTTTCTTTCCATTAATTCATAGTCAAGAAGCTATACCCAAACATTACTGAAAAATTCGATTCTATTTCCAGATTTTACCAAGCAATAACTTCTCTCCGTTGACATGTCAAGTCCAACTCGTCATAGGGTCCAAAGCCCTAACAAGAGTTATTCTACACGGGAGATAACTCTTCAGCAAACGAAAGAATAATTGAATAACCATAAAAGTAATAGGAATAATAATGGAATAATAATTGAAATTAAGAAGCACAATTGCGAACCCTGTTACTCCATTTCGGACAATTCCAACCGCTATTTAGCACAACGCGAACGCAGCCTGACAAGGCCGCCATTGCTACACGGTCTTCGCTTCGTTTGCATTTTCCTCCGCAGCCGAAGAATTCTACTCGTTCTCGTTTTCACGTCGAACGTTCGTTCGATCGTCGTGAAACCAGCTATTCCTACCGCGGAATTTCATCCCGCCGTTTGCCTGCTTCCGGCGTCACTGGCTAACCGGAAGCTAGCTAGCTCCGCGTCGAACGCTCGGCGTGTTCTACGTGCTCGGTGCCTCGCTATTCTTCCACCCTGGTTCCACGACGCGCGTCGTTCCCTATAAACCGGAAACGGTTCGTGGAACCTCGAGGATTCCTTTTCCTTGCTAGACACGTTTCGTCGGTGATACTCGCACGAGTTAGGTCTGGATAGACGTCTCACTCGTAGGTCTCCATCTCCGTACAGAGAAGTCGAGGAGAGACGCGTACACGCGGAAAGTCCGCGTTTGCCACGAGCTATCACCGACAGGACTGTTGTGAACCAGCTTCTGCCAAAGTGGTCGAGTGAAACACGCGATCTTAGACG
This sequence comes from Eufriesea mexicana, assembly GCF_001483705.2. NCBI lineage: Eukaryota > Metazoa > Arthropoda > Insecta > Hymenoptera > Apidae > Eufriesea > Eufriesea mexicana. The sequence continues at coordinate 981,200 of NW_016908796.1, read as the reverse complement.
AATAGGTTTGTATTTTCTCGGAGTTATCATGCCGATGAGAGGATCACGGCTACAGCCACGCTCTAACAAATCTCCGACGACTCTTATCTCGCGACTCTCTTTGACGAGACTCTTTCACACGAGACTCTCCTCCTCTCTTCGCAATCGTAGATCCGCTCGTAAAGACTTCAAACGTCTTACACGTCGCGTGAAGATTCAGACGGCTCAGAGACAACTCGAGGACGTCACGAACGAACGCTATCTCGACGGATGTCGTTCATTTGACGAGCAGCTTGGTAACGATACCGGCTCGGCCACTTTTGTTGGTTATTAGTGGCATTTTATAATACACCAGGCACTGTTGTATCGGAGAGTGTTACAAAGGCTGACCCATTTCTAGCTATAAATAAATGCACAGGCTGCTGGCTTTCGAGTGTGTTCGAAACTCCGCTGCATTTTTTAATCTAACCCGGAATTTTCCACGAGTAACGCATTAAATTGCCACTTCCACCACGGTTACGTCTGTTTTGTTAATCACGTGTCGTATGATACATATGCGCAACGAATTCGGTGTGCGTCCGGATATCGCGCATGGTAACCGAAGTGTATTAAAACTAATTCTATGTTTCAAAAAAAATTATTTCACTTGGGAATTGGAGAAACTTGACGCCACTGATACAAGAACAGTGGTAGCAATGTTTCCATTGGTATGAATGACGAGTGAATGAGAAAGAATCAGCAACTATGGATGAGCAAGAAAGAGTGAGCATGAGTGGCAACTGCTTTCAGGAAGTAAGCGTGGTGTGTCCAGTAAAATAAAAGTAAAAGTAAAATCTAAAGATAGTATTAAGATCTACGTACAGAATATTAATATACATATATAAAGTGCTCTTCCTTAGTTATTTATGTTATACAATCATTTCCATATCTATATTAACCCTTTGCACTCGAGAGGTGAGCTTCAGTCACCATTTCATAAAATTTGGAGGATCGATATTAATTAACATGTCAAATTTAATGTAACAGTGCGCGAGGTATCGAAATCAAATAATTCTACAATTCTATTATTATACAATTCTGTATTTACTACTCAGAAAGGTATCGTTAGTATTTTAGTAGAGAATCTTTGAATTTCTACTCTTCTCCAGCCAAAAAATCGTCGAATGCAAAGGATTCAATCCATAAGCATTAAACCTCTGTTTCAATCATTCACAACCCATATTGAATCTTAACCTCATGGAATCCTAACCTCAACATTCTGAATATAACCCCTCAATACGTAAAATCCTATTTTATTCATCGATAACGTCGCGGTTTACGTATTTATAAGTATAGAACTGAAAACAGGTAAATCTTGCACCTCCGAGAAAATTATGCAGCTAATCCAGACGCTAATGAGAAATATAAATGTCCAGAATAGAAAGGATATAGCAAGAATAATTTCGTGAAACCACGGATATAATCGAATCTTGCAGAAAATAGTCGGATCCGAATAACTTGCATCTTATTCTTCAAATAATCGAATTAAAATTCTACAGAATTCGTGGGATCCATCGCCACGATTCACATTCTTTCCACGCGAGAAAACATTCGAGGAAGCAATTCCAGGACGATGTCAGCTCATAATCAAACGGACCAAACTCCGCTCACTCGACGATCCACGATCTCCAACCCTTTGGTCGATCGAAGCCGCTTGATCGATGGCCGACACGTTGGTATCATCCACCGCGTCCGACGAATCCCATATTTCCGTTTCCTCGCCGGCCAGCAACACTCCGCCTTCGAAATCCCTGGCCATTACCAGTCACCGCATTTTGCACGGGCTGCGCGTCCAGCAGCGAAAATTAATCCTGTCGACAGTCGGCTAGGCCGGGATTTTTGGATTAAGTTTGGGCTAGGTCATCTTCATATCCCTCACCGTCCTCTACTCTGCATGATAATTAACCCTTCCGCGGTCCGAGTCGCATCTGACGTCCTCTCCCGATCGACTGACAGTTAGGAAGGTAATTAATAGAAAAATAAGGGAAGACGGAAATTAATCCCGTCCATAGTTGATCCACTCATAGGCCAGGCGTAGATGTTTGGATTAGGTTAGTTTCATATCCCTCAGCATGCCCTAATGTTCGCAATAATTAATCTTTTGCGGTACAAGTCGCATTTGACACTTTCTGCTAATCGATTCACGACTAAGAAATTAATTGATAGAAAAATAGGACAAGAAAATTAATTCTAAAAACGGAAGAGCTATTCGCCAATAAGGTGTGGATTTTTAGATTAGGTTATTTTCACATCCCTCACCATCCCCTAGTCTACGCAATAATTAACCCTTTGCTGTCCATATCGCATTTGACACTTTCTTCCAATCGATTCACAGCTGAGAAGCTAATTGATAGAGAACTAGGCCAAGAAGGAAATTAATCCTGATAATAGAAGACCTACTCACCGACAAGCATTGAATTTTTTGATTAGGTTATTTTCATATGCCTCGCTATCCCCTACTTTGCACAATAATTAACCTTCTGAAGTCCAAGCTGCATTTGAAACTTTCTGCCAATCGATTCACAACTGAGAAGCTAATTGATAGAAAAATAAGACATGTAGGAAATTAATCCTAGTAATGGAAAACCTACTCGCTGACAAAGCCTAGGTTTTTGGATTAGATCATTTTCATATACCTCGGCATCCCCTAATCCGTGCAGTAATTAACCCTCTGCGGTCGAAGTCACACATGACGCTTCCTCCTAGTCGATTCTTTTCACGGCAAAGAAGGCAATCGATGGAAAAATAAGGCAAAAAGGAAATTAATCCAGTGATCGGCCGACCTACTCGTCGACTAGGCCAGGACTTTCGGGGTTTCCCCAATCTTCCAGATTCGATATTACACGCCGTCACCACGATGATCGAGCCAGGTTAGCATGCTCTCGCGCTACGACCGGCATAATGTAATCGATTAGCTCCAGATTCGATATTACACGCCGTCACCACGATGATCGAGCCAGGTTAGCATGCTCTCGCGCTACCGGCATAATGTAATCGATTAGTCCCGGCTTCCCTGTTGCACGGAACACCGGCCTGCAATTTTCAGATTGCATCGGCCACCACAGTCCGCCTAATGAACTCGAAAACCGGACCGATATCGCGGCGTGTGTCGCTGGTCTCGGCGACGGCCTTCCGTCATTTTTCGCTTATCTCTCGGCCGCGAGTATCGATTGGTTAATTAATTTTAATAACGCGGACTAGTGGCGGCATGAACGGATCGGAGGACGTGGAAAAATCGGAGATTTCACGTGCAGATTGGGCCGGGAGAATTTGGGAGTCGGTGATTTAAAATTGCGGTTTTGCATGGATGAGATGCTCGTACGCGGGCTTTAAATTGCAGCGTGTGACAGGGCTGTTATTTTATCCTGAAATCGAAGCTTTTTTAAGGGTGTGAGGATTAATTTAATTTGATATAGAATTGAATAGGAAATTCTGAGATCAGAGTATTTTCTCAGTTCATAGATGGTTCGGAGCGTTTGATGAAAGAAAAATAGAGATCCTAACTTACAATTGGTTAATTATAATTAGTATAGAGAAGAATATTTTGTCTGCATCTTCTGCTTAATTCGATAGCGAAATAAATAAGCCCTAAAATATAAAGAGAATTTTATTTCTCATAAATGGAGCGCATTTTTCGTTTTCCTTAAACTATAATACAAAAATATGTCGTAGAAAATATTACCTTTATTAACACTAGGTTTACGGACGCTATCTGTATACCTATTTCTAAGGACACTTGTCAAATTGACAGCTAAAGGAATCCACGTGTCTATTTTTTTTAACGATTAGTTTAATTTAAAAACAATTATGTATTATATTAACAATCTTAATATAAATTAATTAAATCTGTTACTATCGTATAATTTGAGCAACCCTTCCGTCAAATTCACGGGTTCCGTAAATCTAGTGTTAAATAACTAACTTATGCACTTCTTTTACCCTGTACCACATCCTCTAATGACTCTTAATTTATTTTCATACTTAAATTCAGTCTCCGAAATATTCACACGTATTTTTAGAACACCCTGAATATACATCGCGTTGATTTAAACGAAAATGAAGCGCAGGAATGTCCACAAACATAATCCAACCTAATCCCTAATACCAAACGCACTTAAAGAATCATTTTTACCTGTTCAATTTTAACGATTCCTGACTTATCGTAACCTAAATCTCGAAACTTTCATCCAAAAAACGAGCGAACATCGTAGTCTCAAAATTTCCCGATTTTGAGCTTGCAAAGATCGCCGAATCTCGGATTGCAGCTGAAAATACGAAACGTTCGGTGGACGTGCACGTATGTACTCTGCTTCGTCAGTATATACAGGAAAATTGGAACGATACAAAGAAGATTAGCATGGTCGGTGCGCAAGGATGACACGCAAAATTCGCGAACAGTTGCACATTTTTTGCGGAGCGGTACCGGTTGTGTCCGTTTCGCGTTTCCTCGCTGGCGACCGTGGGGATTTTAGCTGGTAAAAATCCAACATGACCCGGTGCCCTCCCGCAGGGTGTCTTTGCAAGATTTCCCTCGCGTGCAAAAGGGAGAGAAAAAAGGAAATAAAAGAGCGGAGGAAGAGGCGAGAGTGGGTCCAACTTCCGCGTTCCTTGCACCGTTAATCAAGCAATTAGCGATTCTTTGGCTGGCCGGTGATCCCGAAGGTGTCGCCCCGGGTTCCATTCGGTCAGTTCTCCCGTTGACCTCGATTCCCCTCGCGAAATGCGGCGAAATGAAAGAGCTGCCCGAGAGGGAACCGCATTGAAAAAGCTCGCATGGTAGTTTCTTCCCCCCTTTTTCCACTCTGCCGCCCCTCCGGCTCTCTCTCTTTTGCCTAATGGAAAGCGCAGCACCGAAAATCCCGCGCTTCTTCGTACTTTCACCCGATATTTCCACGAGAGTCCACGATTTACCATACCCGCGATCACTGTCTTCCACCTTTTTCCTGTTTTTCCCATTTTTTCCCGTCCCTTCTTTCCTCTATTTTCATTCCAGTCTGTCCTTTTTCCTCCATTCCTCTCGCCGATATCGAGATTTTCGGGAACCGTGACACCGACCCGGAAATGAATTTAACTGGCCCGCGCGCAGAGCGCAGGAAGCGGAAGCAGGTGGACAAATTCGAACGCATTCGAAAGGAAATTCGATTGGACGTATCGAGGCGTGGCTCGTAAACTCGAGAACGCCCAGCAGTTTTCCGACTAGAATTCGACGATACGCGTCGCGACGTGCGGTACACGTCCAAGATGATAGTGGACGAATACGTTGCCTCGTAAAGTCCCCGGGGTTTACGGGCTAGAGGGCTGTTTATCGCGGTGTTTGGACGAAGACAGCAGAAAATGGGGAATCTTTCGTTCGAGGACTGTGTACACTAGCGGTAGAAAGTTTGGAGACACTGCGCGATCCAATGAACTCGAACGTGTGAAAATGGATGATGGGTAAGGGAGTTACTATAAGAATTCTCGGAAAATTCTTAGATTAAAATGGCGAAGCATAGAAACGACGAATTTTAAATTGATAATAAAACAGGGGATTTGGTACAAGTATACGTAATTTTTGACAGGTAGTGTAGTTACTTGAGATAGAGGGAATACGCTTTTTAAAGATTACGAGATTCCATGATCGCGAGGTAGAACGCTGTAAGCCATGTTGGCTCTATAGGGCCCTGTAAGGTCCTAGGACCGCACGTCCCACGTTAACAGGCCGCTGTCACGCTACAACCCCTACAACCCCGTTAAACTCCCACCGTGAGAATTGCAGTGTTGGAAAGATTTTTATTTCTTCAGTCACTGCATTCCAAAATATGCGATTTACGTATTTATCAAAGGGAAGAAAAATTAATGCCACGTCTCCAAAAGGAATTATGCAATTTAATCGAATGCTTGAGAACTTCCTACGCCAATATCTCGAGAATTACCACAGAGTTATGCTCGGTTTTATGACTGCAGATTTAACCCTAATTTATTTTTCAAAATTCGATTAATGCTTAAAGCAATAGAAACCGCCGTAAAGTCCTCGACGAAAATCTTAACCTTAAATCTGCAACACTATTTGCTGTTTAAAAATTACAGAATTGTTGCGCCATATATTATTCTTAAATTATATCTACCAATACCGCAATTTCACGCTACGAGTAAACGCTATCGTTACACTCGGCAAATGCTACCATTCGCAGTCGTGACACGAAGCTTAACCTGCCTCACGGATCAATTGACTCGCCAACTCTGGACAAAGGCTTTGGAACAACTGGAAGATTACTTCGTGAATTACCGGTTGCAGTTCCACTGAACTTCGGCAACAAATTCGCAAATATCGCAGTTTATCGATGTACGAAATCGGGCCCACGAAACAGCCGGTCGGAGTTTCTCAGTTTACTGCGTCGTCGGGCGATAGGTCCCGCGAGCGAGTAACAAAATAATGCAGCTACGCTCCCTTGCTATTGCACCCTCGGGGACCACACGGATTTAAGCTTCTTAGTTTAGCAAGCTTTTAGACGCTCGGCTTTTAATCACCGTGGAATATGTATTTAGTAGGCCGCCACTGAATATGCCGCATGAATTCCTGACTAATCGTTGATCTGCGATCTAGCACGTGCGACTCGCTCGTGAACCACTATACGCCACGTTTATGGTCTTTCTCCCCGTTTTTGTCGAATTAGCCGAGTTTTGACAGCGATATTTCTGTGTAATTAACATAATTGTCCAATGATAGTTGATGGAATTAGAGCAATTGTTTTTGTGGAATTTGGAAGATGAAAATAGGAAATATTTCATGTTTATTGTTGCAGGAGAGTTAATTAAGAATTCGAGATAATTATTAACACTTGATTGCCACGTGCTCTTTATATAGTACGTTCATGGAGACACGATAAATATTTCCATTATTCTTGGAAATATGTATAATGACGAATTATCAAACAATATGGCAAAAGAGACCAAGAAGAAATGGTGTAATTATTAATGATTTTTATTCAAAGTACTCTATTTACGTTGTTCTAATTTTCAAAAAATGGTTGTAACAAAACAAATATGAATTTAAAAAATTAGTATCGCCAGATACTGATGACCACTATGGCTCCACCGAGGAGGCAAGCATCGGTCACTGGTGACCACCATGACAGTCGACACGTTAATAATACTATATTCTCGAATTTCAGTGGAAGAAGAGAGTAAGGAACTGGAATAAGAAAAGAAGAAAATGGCTTCTTTCGACCTTAATTCGACTCGCATAAATTATTCCGGGTCCAGGAGTAATTCTGAAATTAATAATTACATTGCTAAATTAGTAATTACATTAACAATTAATGTAATTCGATTATTTCGAATTTCGACTAACACGAAGAATAATAAACGAGAATTCGAGCAGGGCAATCTAACGTGTGAGTAACGACATCAAAAGTATTTAACCCCTCGCGTGTGATTTACCAGAGACTCTACAAACTGACATGGCGCAGGCGTGTTGACCAGCTCGTCACAGTCCTAGGTCATGTTCACGTCCCAAAAACGATTGAAGTGGGCACGGAATTAAGGGAGGAAAGAGACAGCAACGTAAAAATGTAGCTGCTCTAGCACTAAACTCGAATATCCTTAATTTTATGTTACAATTATTATTTCCTATTCCATTTCTCTCATTCGCTTCGTGTAATTTCACCCCCGTAATAACGTATCCAATTAACCCTTTGACTGTCACTAAATTACACGTTTCAATCAGGATGCCATGGCAAGCAAAGTGCACAGCTAGATGCAAGGTTTGTTCTAATATTTCTTTGATCGATGTTCTAGTAAAAATTTTTGATCGTTCAATAGAGGAACTTTCTATTTCGAAGTATCTCCTAATTAGAGGTTATATCGAGAATTCACTAACTATCAATTTTCATTCAATTTTAATAATTGTAAGTAGTTCGAGCGCTCCGGTCACCAATGACCACTGTGGTGCCTTGGTAACGACTGACAATCGAGTAACTGTCAATTTTCGTTCAATTTTTACAATTGTAAGTAGTTCAAACGCTCCAGTGACTACCTTGGCGTGACAGGAGAAACCGTGACCTGTCATATACGACCAACGTGACAGTCAAAGTCCCTATCAACGAAAAATCAATTTTTCAGCTATCTCGATCGCCAAAGGCACGTTAACTCGGCTAAAAATTCAACGACTTGGCGACTACCCGAGACGTGTCGTCGAAAAGGCGCTTTTCTGCAAGAAAATTGGTATTTCCCGCACACGCTGTCGATCAGAAGATCTTGCATCTGGCACTCGAGGGCGATTAAACGAGGCTGCTGCGCCCCTAGCCCCGATTCGTGATTGTTTCGAACGAGTGCCACTCGTTGTAACCGTCGAACGTGACTTTTACTTAACCAACCTGCTGGCCCTTTTGTTCCGGCCGTGGAAAAATCCACAGGCCGACGCATCCAAGTGCCCGTAGACCGAGTCTTCTGGCCCACTTGCAGCCCGCTCTCGCGGAAAGGCTGATCGTTTACTTGCTAACCTACCAGCCGGGAGTACGTGATCGACGGGTAACGAATGAATTTCAGCCGCGAGTGGCTTACTTCGCGGAACCTCGAAGTTCGCCTTCGAGGGGTAGAAAAATGTCGATCTCGTGTTTTCTCGAGGGCTCGAGTTATATTCTAGCGCGTCTCTTCGATAGACTTAACACGTTCCACGCGTACGCGTTGTTTCCGACTTGGGTTACAGTTTACGAGTAGCGAGACGAAAATACGACAATGCAAAATACAAAAGTAGCATTTTGTTTCCAGTCTTAGCGACATCGAAGATCCCGAATCAATGGAGGCCTAGTTTATGTCAATATGACAAACGCCCATATGTGATGTGAAGCCAAGCTTATCGTCCATAGTCAACTAATACCTCAGGAATCAACCCCAAGAGTGCCTCTTGTCATCAAAGCTTTTCCTATTACATCGTCATATACAAACCCCAAACCTGAGTCCAGTTGTCCGCAACAAACCAAAGTCCATCGATAGCCAATCCTGTGTCAACTATTATTTCCCCAAAACGTACACCTTCCCTAACATACAGTCTCAAGTATACATATCCGTATCAGGACACGAATAAAGAAGATTCTGTGTAGTACAACTCCACCGTGTTATACCTTCACGAGACGTTCCATAACTATATATAGTTATGTGGGTTAGTCTCTATTCGAAAGTTGGACGAACGTCACAGTAATTGTCCCGTGACAGAGAACACGATGGGTTAGAACTGGGAAAAATCAGTTCACTGGCGACCAGAGAACTTTATAGACCTTTTCCTAAGAGTGACACCGTTTTGCATAATAAAGCTAGTCGAAATCCGACACAGTGCCTTTCGACTCTGCGAGTACTGTCAGTGGGAAACTACGATACCACCAGCTACGAAATTTTGAAGAATCATCAACGATAGATGAGCAAATATCAAGAAGATACAGAGAAAAATTACATTTCCCAGAATGAAAAAAATCTTTCTCCATAATCCAGTCCTAAACTCGCGCATGTACGGAATTTCAAAGAACAGACAGAGTTTGAGTAGCCAAAATTCCAGCACGCTGCCAGAGGCAGTGTACCAAAACTGAAACTCCCGGGAAAGTTTCCAAAAAGCGTTTGAAAAATTCGGAAAAATCATTTTCGGGTATTAATAGGTCTACACAGTGGAGTTTTAATCATTTCGAAGAGCGAACGTCCGCAAAGGGAGCCCGGTGGACGGATGACGGACGCCATGTTCCATAGCGAAACAAATCGCCATGCGGCGCGGCGTGTGACGGTCGATCGGCATAACAAAACGGGAAAAACAGGGAAACGAAGTTATTGTTGCCGCTAATACATCATCGAGAGGCGAGAGGGTGGAAGAACCGCAGCCACGGAGCGATCCATCATGGCGGTGAGTTGCACGTGCGCCCGGCCACGTTAAAATTAACCAGAACGGCGAAGAATTAATCGCGGCGGCCGCACGAACACGTCCGTGCGAATAATTATTTCGCGGGGCTCGCAGACAACGCGGAAGCGGACACGCGAGAGCGGAATTCCAAAACGAGGGAAAAATTAATTACACCCCTGGCCAGGGACGCGCGATGCGACGAGGGGTCGCGCGTGAGGCTTAAATTCTTCATGGGGTCTCGTCACGCCACTTGCCCGTCCCGTACGCCGCCATCGAGACGCTCTAATCCTGCTTTCGATCCGACCTAACCCCTGCCAGGGTGCACGGAAGGGACGGGACAACGGTTTCATGGGCCACTTCCTCCAGACGCGATGGATGCTCGTTTAATGCACGCGCCTAATTATCTTCCGGCTGCTGAATAGGCTCGCGTGCCTGCGATGCCTGTACTCGAGCGTCGCGGCGCTCCACGTTCTGCCAAATCGACCACCTTAACGGCAGCCAGCATGGGTGTTTGCGTAACGAAGAGTCTGGTGGACTGACAGTAGCCAGATGACAGAGGGCGACCTTAACCCTGCGCTGTCCGAGGACTCTTCTGCCTGGCCTGTGAGTCTAATGGACCCTTGCAGAGGGAAGCTTGCAAGCTTCAAAGGAAAGTTGGCTTCCGAGAGAACGAGAGTAAATGACAAATCGCAGATTAACCGCTTGCTTCTGTTCCGAAATCGCCAGCGACGTGTACACCACGTCGATAGGCATTCATCGCAGAAATAAAAATGACGTGGGCTGCACGTCAGCTAACAACCAGATCGTTCATTTCTCCAGTTACAGTTCCGTCACAGAGTGCACGGCGTCGTATAGCGTTATCGATATCTTGGAAATATTTCAGAATCGATACAGTATCTTGCGGCGTCAATGTGACACCTTACCGCGTGTTATACTTAGCGCACGGCACCGCAACCGTGAGTGTATCGGTAGCGCGAATGGTTAAAGCATCCGAATTAGGTTCCGTGATCTATTAGCTTTGTCTCGTAGATTAGACAGATCTTTGTATCAAGAGTCTCAGAAAATGTCGGTCCAGGGGATGCAAGACTCCCCTGAGTGATTGCATCTTAGCTCGAGATAGAGAGGCTCATGGCAGATGTTTGGCGGTCAAAGCTTGAGAACATCTTGAACGTATACCGCAGATGTGCCAACCACCCAAGCAACCATTAAGGGCGAGGTCGCCATTAACCTGGACTAGCTTCTCCATATCTAACACGAGCGACGTCAGCTGGGCCTAAGTAACAAGGCCCATAACCAGTGACATCGCGACCAGAGTGATATCCAAATAACGTACAAGCAACGTAGTTGGGAATTTGAAGATGGACGATTAGGAACCTCGAATGATCGATTTATCGAGGAGTTACGTCATGGATGACATGTCAGAGAAACGTAGACAAAGAGTCCAACATCCTCGTAGAGGCATTAAACTCACCTCGCGAGTGATCGATCGAAGAGTGGCAGTTGTACGACAGGTACAGGTCAGGGTCTTCGGAGAAAGTAAAGTTTCATTCGAGACACATTCGATCGATCGATTCAGCGGGGTTATAAATTAAGAAAGCGTTTGTTGGTCGGTTATGTTGACCCTGAGTCTTCGCGACGATTTTTGCGGCGCGATTAATCGAGGCTGCGGAATTGTTGCGAGCAGAGGCCGAGGGAAATATGGAGAGATACGATAGAAGTATCGAGTATTGCAACGGAGGAGATATTTTCCAGATAAGTTCCATTCTTCGCCGACCCCTTTCGCAAAGCCTTCTCGCTGCGTTTCGAGTACGCTTCAGCGGATCCTCCACGCGACTCGTCCGATAAAAGCTTCGCGGAAATTAATTCCAGCGAGGCCCGAGGAATCGATCGTCGTTATCTTAGCCCGACGATCAGGTCGGACGATAAAAGTCGATCTTTCGCAAGGGCTGCAAATTGCGCTGCCGCGGTTCCACTCGATTACTACTCTTGCGAGACTCTTGACCACCTGTTAACTGCGCAGCCGGTCGAGCATCGCGGTTATCGATGCCTGATCGATATCAACATAATTGAAACGGAAATTTAATCGACGATCAATAGGCGAAACTGTTAAACAGCCATCTAAACCACTCTATGACCGTTCACGACCCTCGAGAGCCTCACCTGCTATGCTTTTCTCGTGCATCAGTTGGCAAATTTTGGCTCGGGGTTGGACCACAGTCCGAGCTACTCGCGTTCCAGGTCTTTGGAACTTTTGATTGGCAGAGCGTTGGTCCAACTTTGCGAATCTTCGTCAAAAATCCAAGATACTCGCGTTCTAGGGTCTCACAAGTCTCTTGGTCTAAATTTCTGATACAGATTCGAACCGCGAAAGGATTAATCGATCACCAGGATCTCGAAAATGGAAAGGGTCCTTCGGAAAGACTAGGTTCCAAGGAAACTTCGAGAGCTGAGGACTTTCGATCAGTTCAGACCTGGTCCAACTTCGTCAAACCTTCCCAAAAATCGCAACTATTCGTATTCCAGGTCACCAGAAGTCTCCTGGTCTAGAATTCTGATACAGATTTCAACCACGAGTGGATTAATCGATCACCAGGATCACAAAAATGCAAAGGGTCCTTCAGAAAGTCTCGGTTCTAAGGAAGCTTCAAGAGCTAAGGACTTTCGATCGACTCAGTATTGGTCCAACTTCGCGAAACTTCGTTAAAAATCGTGACTACTCCTATTCCAGGTCACCAAAAGTCCCCTGATCTAGACTTCGAATAAAAATTCCAACTACGAGGACTAATCGATCACCAGGATCTCGAGCATCTAGAAAAATTCGAAAATGGAAAAATTCTCTCGGTAAGACTAGCTTCTAAAGAACCATCGAAAGCTGAGGATTCTCGATCGGCTCAGTATCAGACCAACTTCGCGAATCCTCCTCGAAAATCGCGACTACTCGCGTCCCAAGTCCCCAAACCGCCGCTAGTGATTCGAGCCGCGAAAGGGTTAATCGTTGGCCAGGATCTCGAGCAGCTGGGAAGAGTCTCTCGTAAAGACTCGGTGTACGAAGAAGTCTGGAGAGCTGGGAATTTTCGATCAGCCCAGAGGCGAATCGCTCGAGCGAAATAACTGGATCAAAGTAGTCGAGGAGTCGGAGACCTCGATCGCGCGGGAAACGTTTGCCAGCGTGGGCTCGGGGCAGGACGAAGGCAGCCCTGGAGATCCAGGGTGCAAGAAGCTGGAACTTTGGTCAGTGCGTTTGGCCTTTACCCGATGGACCCCTAACTACGCGAACGCGCTCAAAATCCACGATAATCGCGCAACGCTCACGGACAACCTGTTCCGGACAATTATGGAATCATCGCTTTGTTATTCAGCCGAGTGAACGCGTTGTTGCAGCGGATGCTGTTGCCACGGATGGTTCAGCTCGCTATCTACTCAGGTCTTTCCAAGTTAAATTGACCGGAACTTTGTTCATTCTGCCCGTTTCCGTGTATATTTTAAAAGCACGACTGTGACGCTGTTAGCCTTGCCAGGTTATACAAACGCGGTTCCACGGGGCAAGTTACTTTTTAAACAAGAGCAAGTTGAAATGGTCCCGCGGATAGTTTAATGGGCTGATTAAAGCGGAAACCATCGCTCGATGAAACAGGGAACTTAAAATTGATGCTAGGCTTCGCGTGGTAGGCATACCGTTCAAAAACAGCGTTATATATTGTCACCTTTGTCTTAAAGCGTCTCTGACAGTTAGAACCGATATAAAGGAGTTGACAGCTGTAGCGGGCCGAGCGTTTGTTCTTTCTTGACTCTCAGCTATCAGTTCCGCGTCAGTTTTCGTTAAATAAAGACATGAGGGTTCGAACCTTCTATCAGCCATCGGACTAAAAGTCTATCTGTATGAATTGTATTATATCCCTCGTTCTCCTTATTCTTAACCCCTTACCGTACAATGACGTATCTGACTCGTGATGAAGATTTTGGTCCAAACATGAATATCACGAGCCAGACTCGTGAACGGAATATTTATCTAAATATAGTTTTGAGACTGTTATCCATTATAAAATATAATAAATTTACAATATTTATGTAGGAATTTTACTTTATTGGCTCGTTTTGCCGACAAAATAACTCTATTTCCTCACACACTGAGCTGATAACCACTCTGACCAACGACTAAATAATTAACTTAGTAACTGTCTTGAAACTGCTCTGTAACTGCCTCTGTCTTCTAGAATGGGTCCTTTTAAAGCCCACCCAGAGGACAAGAACCTGTCCGAAGGAGGAGAAACTCCCTTTACGCCAAGGTCAAGAGTGGAGACTCCTCCCTCCGAGTTAGCCCCTCCGAAGGGTCACCCTTACAGGGGCCCTTTCCGGTAGGTGACCGTGGCCGCGGACTCGCCTGATCCAAACGAGTCCTCTAGACCTGAGTATGACACTCTATCCTAGTAAATGAGTAACCCTCGTTTACCATTCCTAGGTTATATCCTTTATTTTCCTTATTCTTGATTAAAATTATTGTCTCACTGAATACGCGAAACACTGTGTTCGTTTTCTAACCTCTGAATCTATAACATATACTACTCGCGGTATCGAGTCCAAGTGCCCTAGTCTTCCGCACATGTGTCGCGTTCGTTACCAATATGGCGCCCGGGGGCGCGGTAATCCGAGGCGTAGGAGATAATTCTGGAATCGCGCGACGAGCTATAAATTATGAAAATGTGGGACAATGATGGATGACTTGCCGAGTTGTATAACCGGGATGCTATAAAGATAGCGAGGAATAATTTAGAGCCGCGGAATCGTATTTATCCTCTGGCTCTAGGTACCAAGTTTACGTGTAATTCTACATCGACAATATTATGTTTGCGTTATTCTCAGGAAAAAAGCGAAATTATTTAAACAGCACTCGCTTTCGTGTCTCCAAGATAGTTTTCTTAAGAATCACCCTCCGTTACCTAACCCAATTTGTATTACCTTGTCTCGTAGGTGTGCCAGTGTTTCTGAACAGACAGTGGAAACAGTCTCTTGGAATTCGGTGATTCAGATTTGGGTTACTAAGTTTGTCGAAGGAAATTCTGCTACTAGGTAAGGAAAGAATTTTCATTGGTGTAAATATTATAGATGATTCAAGCGAGTGAAACCAATTAGAATTTATCTTCGATTAAAATCGAAGATCTCAGAGGAAAAGAGCAAATTATTAATTGAAATAATTCCCCTTTTTTCGTGAAAAAATAACGAAGAGGAATTGGGATACTCGTATTTCAACAAACATTTCTCCTTCTTCGCAGAACAAATACACGCGTTGCTATCACAAACATTTATTCGAATAAACTTGAACCATTCTTCCTACTCCAAAGAATATTTCCCCTTTTCCAAATCCAAATGAAGCTTTACAAAAATTCATTCCAATAAATAAAATTTTGTTTCAGTTATTTTTCGGTGACCATAATTTCTTCTCAATTATTCTCCATATTCCCAATCATTTACATCCCTCTAGCAGGCCCTGGGACCAAACGCTCATCCCTTATGTTAGGGGGTTACAATGCAAAGGAATAGTAGCCAGTGCAAACGGTGGAAAAATTGTATAGATGTTTATTAAACGAGCAAACAGTTAGAACTGACCTGTGTAAAACCGTACAGGTCACAAGACGACTTCGGAAAACGGGAGATAAGAGACAAAGTGCAGGGGAAGGGATCGCCCCCACATCGCTAAAATATAGAGTTTACTATACTATTTAGTTTTTATTACAACACCTTCATTTTTCTTTCATCCTTCTACCTGCTACTCTGCCATAGTACGACGAGACAAGGGGATACCAAGAAGCCAGCACCGTTTTACTATACTATTTAGTTTTTATTACAACACCTTCATTTTTCTTTCATCCTTCTACCTGCTACCCTGCCATAGTACGACGAGACAAGGGGTTACCAAGAAGCCAGCACCATAGGAACACCACACCATCAGTAGGAACCGCAAGACATAACAAGTAAACGCAAAACCACGCGGGGGGATCCCCACAGTCGTAGGTCTACAATAAATTAGTTCCTGATAAATTATATTTATCATTTACTATTAAAGGGTTATAACGTAAAAGAATAGTAAGTGAAAACGGTGAAAAAACTGTATAGATCTTTATTAAACGGGCAAACGATTAGAACTAGCCTGATTAGGGCCACGCAGGTCACAAAACGTCTCCAGAAAACGGGAGACAAAAGACAAACCACAGAGGAAGTCGCCCCCACATTGCTAGGATACAGAGTTTACTATTTAGTCATACTATTTATTTCTTACTAGAGTTTACTATACAGTTTTACTATTTAGTTTTTACTCCAACATTTACCACCCTGGTTTTGCAGCTACCCAACAATCCTACACACATTGCACGCACAAAGCGCCAATAAACGAAACTAACCTCATCCAATGACCTCACCTCATCAGTGCCGATATTATACCCCGAAGGGACAGCGAAGAACGTGGAAAGTGGAGTCACCATAGGCATTCCAATTACATGGAACTACGCGTGCATAGGAGCTCCCGGATCTGTGTCAAGACTAACATGCGTCGGCTGGCGACAAACCGAATCCATAAGCTCGCGTATAGTATTCCGTTTATGCATACGGGATCGGCCATCGACCATAAACGACGGCCATCGCGAGTCCGCGGAACTCCTTGTCCGACGAACTTCGCCGATGTCGGATCGATGGCCGATTTATAATTCAGCGACAAGCGTGAACCAGGCTTCGCGATTCCTCCATCGCGAGCCATCGCTAGGAAATTGAACGACTCGCAAACACCGGATACACGTGGATCGTCCGCAAACTTTACCTCTCATTTCGCGGACGAATTAAAAATTAATTATGAAACTGCCGCGTCTTCCATCGGGTATCGACGTGGGAAAATATGTGGGCGTTAGATCGCGTCCGAGGAACGACGGACACCATGACAGAATGTTGCTTCGGAGCAAGTTTCTGAAAAACCGGGTAGGAAAAATGAAAATGATGGACGTTTCCGGGCGAACCGTGAGCCGATGTTTGTGGAACAGGATCGATAACTTCGTCGTCAATTTTTGACATCGATTTTTCCAGCGGGACGCGATGTAGATAGTAAACACGAAGAGAGGAGGGAATAAATAGGATCGGGAATTTTTAAAACATTCACGTATCTAGATCCCGTTTCTCCTCGGTGTTCTCATACCGTGAAACTGTACGTCGATGGTTAAGGAGATGGAGAGGAAGGCAAAGGCGTTCCGCTAACGCGAGGAGGAAGAGAGAGAGAGGAGCGCAGGAGATTCGCGGATTCGCATGAAATTTTCAACGGAGGAGGCTGCGTGTACATTTTTCAGACGATGGATCCGGAATGTGCCACCGAGTCGGATGTTAAAAGCCGCAGTCAGGGGCGAGGACTTCCGGGAGTTGCGAAGTTTCGAATAATGGCGAGATAGAGCGTAAAGCTCGACGCGTTGGCAGCGGGCGGAACGAGGAATCCTCTGCTGGAATTGCCGAAAAAGCCACGGCAGATACGGAATTACGGAGGGGTTCGTGGAACAAGCTCGATCATCCCCCTGCTCCCTCGATCGCGCTCGATTTAATAGCACAAGGGTGGCTGCGGCGATGTTCGACGGGAAATGATATTTTTAAAGCGTGCTCACCGCGGGTTCGTTCAACCCCTGTCGCATACCACGGAGTTGATTTCATGGGCCACTTGCTCGATACGAGCCAAGCCTTTTAACTTTCAGCGGTTACCACGTGTGACTGCGCCCCTCGTCGTCCATCCCTCTGCGCTGGGGTTCGTTCGCGTGGGTGTACGATGTCGAAGACGAATCAGTCGTTCACCGCAGGGTTTCTCAATGGGGGTCATGGGGCAGTCAAAGGAACCCGAAATCGAATTTTTCTGCACATGAGGAAGTATGTCGAATTTTTGAAGATTGCTGGTTACGAATAAATTGTGGTACAATATTTTTAGTACTTTTAACCCTCTGCGGATTATCCCTGCATGTATAAGTTCGGCGGAAATCATCAATTTGACAGAGGAACTCATATCTGCAGGCGAAAATAACTGATAGGGCCCAGGGACCCATAAATGTGTTCCAGGTAAGGCATTGAAACCAGGTATAGCCGAGAAACATATGTGCGCCTTCTGGAGAATCTGTGCATGTATATATCTACATATGTCTATTATTTGACATCTTAGAACGAAAATCATGTTTCAAATGACTATCGCGGTAGTGGCTCGGCCCCCACGGTACGGTTTACTCAAAACTGCCCCGTTCGCAGGAGGTTAACAAATTCAGGTTATTGGAAGATATGGAGAAAACTGGGAAAGGAAGCTGTAGATGATACTAATATCCGACAGTGGGCGTTCTGAGAAGTTGGGCCTTTTCCTGATATTCGGAATGGAGTCATACCGATGTTGTAAGTGATTCATAACGTCAGTGATCTCCCACCATTCGACATATGCCCAAACCCATAAAGGAATACGAATAAAGGAAGGTTGACCACGCCAATCGTAGTATCTTATCTAACTTGTCTATAATAATTTGTTGTAATTCGATCAGTGGTATAAAACCACTGGTGCCTGTCAACTAAATCCTGAGATCGTGTTGCACACAGAGTATGACCATTTTAACTCCAGATTACCGTCTCATATTCACGAATAGCTATTCAACGGGGACCATAGAGGCTATCAATTGCCAAAAATGTCATGAAACCAGTTGTTTCTGACAACTAAACCCTAGAATCGTGCTGTACACACAGTGCAACCATTTCAGCTTCGAATCACCGACTGATATTCACGAATAGTCGCTCAACGGGGACCATAGAGGCTGTCAATTGCCAAGAAATGTCATAAAACCAGTAGTTCGTGTCAACTAAATACTGAAATCGTGCTGCACGCACAGTGCAACGATTTTAACTAACGATGACAGTCTCGTACTAAAAAATGGTCATTCAACATGGACCATAGAGGATATGAATTGCCAATTTAAAGTAATAACCAAGAAAAAAAATAAGATTGGCAAACTCTGGTCTACCACCCTGTCTAGAGTCTCGGTGTATCGTGCTCGTAATGGCCGAAGGAGATCCGTCGCCCATCCGCCATCGTTGTTCCGGCAGAGTAACCCTCAAAGGACCGCCGGTGGTTCTCGAGAAGCCACGAAAACTGCAACTCTCCGCGATAGCTTTCTCGAGAGGTCGTCCGGATAACTTTGCACGCTTTGAAAAATCGCAACAGCAGGGTGCCGTTGAATGTACGACAGGTCGAAGATGGGTGCTCGCCCCGTCCGCTATCCATTCCGGCTGGACCCTGGTGCGGCGAACGCGACGACGCAAATATTGGCTATATTGTCCAGGGATTTGCGTTCGGTTTGGTCTGATAGAAATTAATGTTTCGCATTGTGGTTCGAATCGTGCGTCTAGTCGGCGGGATCGCGTTTGTCAGCCAGGGATAATTGTAGGCAGCCGGTCGGAACGTTAGGGTCGGCGAGAAGGAATCCGTTGATAGGTCAGATAAATCAATTGGTTGGAGTAGGTTAACCGGCCGGTGGATTCGAAATTGCAAGCTGATCCATTAAATCAGTCGATTAATTAACGGCTGCGCGGAGTAACTACCGACGTCGGACATTATTCCCGTCGCGGATATCAAGATCTACTCCACTCGTTACGCCGCGCGTATTTTTCGCACGCTCACGGGCAAACCTCGTGATAGAAGAGCGAACAAGGCCAGGACGAGCCGGATGGCCGAGTACTGGATATCCGTTGATCGAACGATCCACTCCGTCGACCAGGCAAAAAGCTCGTGACCACGTCGCGACTTCCGGCACGTCGCGCGCCATTCCTGGCGAAATAAATCGAGCTAACGAATTTTATCGCGACGACGGCGGCTGAAAATACTTTCCGCGAGCCGATTACCAGCAGCAGGTGCGACGCGCGGTTTGGCCCGCGTTAAAAGGAAGATTAACACCGGCCACGGCACCCCGGTATAAAGTGCAAGTTTTAGCAAGAAGTGGCCGGGACGTGACTCCACCTACCCAGGGTGCACCATGTACCAGCGCCACAGGGATATTAAGATGCGATCAACAAGCTCAGTCGACACGCACACCGTCTCCGA
>NW_016908796.1:906475-960980 GCF_001483705.2 Eufriesea mexicana | reverse complement strand
TTTCCCTTATTCCGCCAGGTGTACCGCGCGCAGACTGTAACTCAGTGCTCATTAATTAGCCTATTCGCGCGATAGCGAGACTCACGCGAGTCGACGCCTTTGTGCTACGCCATTGCTTTTACGTTGGGTACTTGAAAATTTTGGGTCGCTGGTCTTTTGACTCGTTATTCCAGGTGTACCACGTAGATAATAGCTTTCTATTTATCGGTCGACGTCTGGGTCACTAATTTTTCCTTTCTCTCTTCTTTTCGACTTTGCCAGGTTTTGTTGAGGTTATGTAACCCCTCGCTTAGTAAGAATTGAGAGTTTGAAAATTTGGATCACGCTCTATAAGGGATGGTAAGTTCTAGTTTCCCTCTTTAGTTTCCCAGTATGGGAACTTGATATCGAGTACCTGGCGAGGGATGCTTCACTACAGTTTTAGAAATAGAATAGCTTAGAAAATGCGATAGCTTGGAAACGGAATGGATCTAGGAACCGAATACGTTAGAAGCGAAGTGGATGAAGAAATAGCATTAAATCTTAAAAATAGCTGAATTTGCGAAGACCAAACAATACACGCGAACAAACGAAGGTACTCTTAGCCTGGAATAGTTGAAACGCGCGTTTGTTAAGTACAATTAACCAGCTAGGCTATTGTTCGGAGCCGAGTACGTGGAATAAACTCGAAGAGAAAGAAGCAGCGTTTCTTCTCTTTTCCTGAAAGCAGAAATGCAAACCAAAATTTGTATAAGATACTTCTACTCGACGCTACTTATCGCGTGAAATATTTCCAAGTTTCCTCGCAGCTTCTCTTCAAACGAAAATTTATTAAAAAATCGCCTAACCTAAGCCCAGGAGATTCTTTGCTCCGAGGTAGATCACTTTACAAGCGAAGATACTCGTGTATATAATTTTTCTTCTCTTATTTTTCAAGATTTTACGTTGAAATTATTTCTGCACTCGGAGAACAGCAACAAGAGAGCGAGAGAGAAGGGAGAGAGAACGGTAAAACGATTTTACGAACGTAGCTTAAGATGAAGCCAGGCTGAAGTGCCGGTGTGCACGAACAACTTGCCCCGCTGAGTTAAGAAGTTAACCCCAATATGCTGCTAATGAAACATCTGAAATGCTAATTTTCAATGGCACTGCTCGGCTGCTTGAATCCGCACAAGTCCGTTACATGCGCGATGCTCTTACCACTCTGATTTGAATAAACGCATTTAACATTTGTCACCTTCCCTTTGCAATTAACCAAATTGCCAACCACCTCGACCACCCTTGTGTGACTCCTATACTCTGTAAACTCGAGACTAATTCGAGCAAATTTCGCTTCTCCAAAAATCCCAGTTCACCTTATCAACTCTTGCACCCTCCATCCTCCATCTTACGAGACTCTCGTCTCGACTCTCCTTCCAATAAAATCCAAGGCGAATCCTAACCGCTGCCACAGACCCATCCACCCTTCCTCCGCAAATGAATCGACGCCCTCGACTCATAAAGCAAACGTCGTTAATTCGACAATTGCCGAAAATCAATTAAACCTTACGGAAGCCTCGATTTCCACCCCCTGATAACCTCGCCTACCCCCGGTATCGTTATTTTCCCGGACTAATTCCCACGTTCCGCGCAGCTGAACACGTGCCGTCTCTGCTACCTCTTCCTACGATGCAATCCGTTACGTAAGTTCCGGCGATAATTAAGTTCGAGCAGACCCGACAGTTTTATTGGCGAGCACAGCCGGTAATTTGCATAGGGGTGGCGCGTGGCCAGGGGCTAAGGCCGACGTGGAAAGCCGGTCTCAACGATCGCGCAATCAGCCAGGGCTGCAACTTTCCTCGTAATTCGTTCCACGATACACGGACCTCTGTCGGAGATCTGTGACGGATGAGGGGGTGACGCGCTGCGAGCGGATGGTAAGGGAGAGAGAGAGAGAGAGAGTGGGTGAAAAGAAAATGGGAAAGCCAGTGGTACCTGGATATCCTTTCTTCCTCTATTTTCTTCTATTTTATTCTGTCATCTTCCATTCGCTGTCAAGTCTCCACGGGGCCTGTCGGAAGGACGCATCGATGGTGCGAGTATGGGGGTGGATGGGCCCGGCGTGAGGGATTCTAAAAATGCGGGAGCGAATACGCGTGGTCAGTGGGAGCCTACGAGGGCTTAAGGAGAAACAATGTTTCAAATTGGAGGGGACGGCGAGCAGGGGGATCTGTGACGGATGAGAGGGTGATGCACTGTGAGGGGGTGGTAGATCGGAAAGAAACTGCGAAAGCCAGTGGTACCAGGATATCCTTTCTTCCTTCATTTTTCTTTTCTATTTTCTTCTAGTTTCTTCTATTTCCTTCTGTCATCCACCATTCGCTGCCAATTCTCCGCGGGGCCCGTCAGAAGTACGCTGCGATCGCGTGAGTACAGGGGTGGATAGACCCGGCGCGAGGGATTCTAGGAATGCGGGCGCGAATACGTGTGGCCAGTGGGAGTCTGCGAGGGTTTAAGGAGAAACAATGTGTGGCGAGAGTTTTGGAGGGAACGAAGAGCAGGGGGAAAGTTTCGCGGACCAGAGAGAAAGTATTCGGTGAGTTTCCGCGAGGAACAAGTTTCGGTATTGCGCCGTAACGGAAGAATCTGTTGTGTTTGCACCTGCTTTGTTTCAGCAAGTTCTACATTTAACAGGGGGAGTCGGAAGGGAATTCGCTGGACCTTTGTCGCGATTGTAAAGGGATGGCTCGGTTTGTTCTTCCCTTTTCTCGTCCATTTGAAGAACGTCTGTCCTTTCACTCCCTTGACGTAGTTACCGTGTCGGATCTTCGTCCGCGAATCTCGTTTGTCTCTGTTAATTCACGGTGCAAGATTATCCGGATGAATCAAGGGGCGATTATTTCTGGCGATTATTTAACGACGATGAGCTTTTCGTAGATAATTTTTGCGTTTATGAATGGGGAATATTTTGTCTTTCGAGTTTGAAAACGATTAGATTCGCGTACAGTTGGCCTAAAGCGTCATTTCTCACAGGTATCTCGACGGATGCTCGAAAGGACCTGTCACCGCGAACTTCCTCCTAGCTCCCCGAGGAAAATGAAGTTAACAAAACAAGTACGGACACATCCAAGGACGTAGAACTCTCCTTATCGAGGAAATTCGTTACTTCCTACACGTTACGCCACAAGACCATAACATTAACTTGCCACACGTGTGACTTCGGAACCCATGAATACCTCGTTAAGACCCAAACGACGCGCGCACGCGTGCAGTCTTCTCGCGCAGCCTCTAAAACCAAACGAACTAAGAATCCCTATCGACGAGTCCATTAACGAATCTCCATGACGAGACGCACCTTTTCGTCCGTCTGTCTCATCCTTCTCCACCCCCGGCGTCCTTCCACCCTCCCGTTCGAAAGCCACAACGACCCTCAGTCGGAATTCCTCCGCGAGTGGGTTCTCCAGGGCGACCGGAACTCACGTCTCGCGTCGCAAACGCCAGCCAGCCAGCCAGCCAGCCTGGATACTTGTCCTGCCGTTTATATTGCACTCGGTGCCACTTACGCCGAGCGTTTACAGGTTAAAGGCGATGTCGTTATGCCGTTAAACGTCAGCCAGCCAGAGTCGATCCCGAGGGGGCCCGAGGGGCGCGAGAATTACGATCCCGTGCCCGCCCTTTCCCTGCGTCGGCCAAACGAAATACGACGCTGTAAATTCGAGCTTTACGGTCCTCGACACCGGCGATCCGTGACCGTCACGTGGAATATCGTTTCGAGTTCTGCCACCAAGGTGAACGGAATCGGGAACGACCGGATAGATGGCTCGAGCTTGATTATTTAATGGATCACCGCACCCAGCACGACATGTCTCGAAGCTACGGGGTCGGAGACGAGTAGGGTTCCGGTTTATGGGTTTCATCGTCCGGAATGAAGACGGTGGAATACATATATAAAGGGAGAGAGAGAGAGGATGATGATTGAATTTGGGACATAACCTGCTGTTTTGTTTGTGAAATGAGCTTGAGGTATATTATTGGGCCTCGATGAGGAGGTGTCCTATCGGTGGTATAGCTGATTGAGAATTTTTTTGGTTAGATTAATTTTCAGTGGAAAGGTTTTCAAGGGTAGTTTTGTAGGGGGGTCCCTCCCACACGGTGTTTGTGTGTTGATAGAAGTGATGACAGGAAAAGGAAGGATGTGTTTTCATCCTGGGCCTGCTAGTGGACTCATCAGTAAAGCTACCCTAGCAGACCCTGCCTTAGACGAGGATACTATTGAAAGATCGGGAAGTTATATATATAGGAAGCGGAAATTTTGCGAGCACTTGCGAGAAAGTCCTCGAACCTCCTTGAATTCGAATCCATCTAGCGGCGAGAGTGAGAACGATGGTCGCTACAGTTTACCGTATCTTATTGCTTTATTAACACGTTGACTGCCATTTTCTCTGAAATTAAAACGTATTATAGTAAATATTCGATGATGAATTTACCATCTACACAAAGTCTCCTAACAAATTACAAATTATAAATGACCATTCCTGAGGACTATTCGAAGATACGTCACGATTACCGGAATTGATACAAGATTGCTGGAAAATCAAGGCAACGAGTAATAGATCATTAGGAAGACAATCCGAGCTCTATCAAGGTAACTCGATTCGTTTGCCTTTCCTTTCCACGAAGAAACAGAGGATGTTTCAATCACTCGTCCGGCTAATCGATATTCAAGGGGGCAGAGAATTCACAACCCCCACTTGCCACTCGTTTTCCCGGCACGCGTTCCTTCGCCAAGGGAAGAAAGACACGCAAGACCGGCTCTCGAAGTGGAGTACTCGCCGGGAAAGAGGAGAACAGACGCGAAGAAGAAGGAGGACGAGGCGATCGTCGGCCTTTGAGTCAAAGACAAGCGAGCACGCGAACACGGGGTGACTTTTAAACGGTCTCGTTTGCAGCTCGCGTCGGTGCAACACTTAACAGGTGGTGTCTTCGCGACTGCAACCCGATATTTTCCGACCCCTTGTCGACCCCACCGTTATTCCGAACAACAAGTACAGAGGGAAGATAGTAATTTCCAACGCCGTTGGTCGTGCCTGCAATTCGTTCGCGTTAAAAATCACTCGTCGCGCGAAAATCGGGAATTAGCTCCACGGAACTGAAAGCCACGTGCCGGGTAGCTTAATCCGTTACGTAATAATTCATAATGTTACCGCGAGTTCACGAGTGACACTGAATTAAGCTTATTGTCGAGAAAAATGACCAACTAATTCCGCGATTCGCGCACCACCCCGCGAATACCCCGAGTGTTTACCGTTAAATCAACGCGCCATTAACGAACCTTTCACGCGGAGTTTGCGGGGTTTTCTTGTAATCCTTTTCTCTCTCTTTCTCTCTCTCTCTCGATCTCGATCTCTCAGTGCCTTTTGTGACGAGCATTACCATGGAATCCCGAATATCGACAAGGTATTCTCATGGCTGATTTATGTTATCTTAAATTATTTACAATAGTGTTTTAGGAAGCTGAGAATCCCTGACGTTCTTGAAACAATCTAAAGTTTACTAATACCTGTGTAACAGGATAATGATTTGCACAATACATACTGCAGACACTTGGAAAATCTGTAGACGATGTGACCCTTAACCTCCTATATTCAAGGGATCATTTTTAAAAGCAAATCTATGTCAACATAGTCAGTAACACATATTGTTCCATCTCTCATATAAAATAATCTAATCCATGGAAACTGGAACTCAGAGAATTTTAAGAACAGTTGTAGAAGAGTTGTGGTGTATACCCTATCCCAAATTTACTATATTACGTTATTAACCCTTTCATTCCTGCAGACGTTGTATGACGTCAGGCTACAATATGGCTGCCAGACTGCAGAAGTGATACAACATCCATTTGTACTGGATTTCGAAGCTGTTAGAGCTTAAACAATTCTTTCTGGACGTTTATAATGTATGATACTATATTTCAATTAAGTTTTTATTAGATTTAAACAAAAATAAAATTCGTTAAATTAATTCAGGACAAGGCGTTTGCTACTCTCTTCATAACTCAAGAGTGAAAATGTTAATAGTATTACAATTATATTTAGGAAATTACAAAATGAATGTGTGACGAATACGCAAAGTCTACACACAAAATGCAACCAATGTTATACATAAAAATTATTACTGTTATATAAGCCATCCCCCTTTATATATTTTATATTCCCTGCTATACTAGAACGATATTCTCAGGATCTCGAGTTCAACAGACGTCTGGTAACGCACCGATAAGTGATATGTATACTAAGTAACGACCATCCTGCCGGATATTAAAATCTTATGCCAGCAGGATGTACTACATTCGGCGAAAATGTGCAAAAGTTAAATGAATTTAAGAAAAGAACTGTCAAAAGCTTTAATATAACACTATCGCGAATTTCCAAACAGTCAAACAATCTCAAATCCCTTGAACACCCTCTCCCTCTACAAATACCAACTCGTTTAAACGATTAATGGAAAATTAGAAACTGGATAAAACTCGTAACGCAATTCACTGTCAAAACGACAGAGTCGCGACGCCATTTCATCCCTCAAGACGAATACTTGTACGGAAATTTCTTCAAAAATTATGGTCGAGTGCGGAAACCTCGGACAAGAATAGAGTCGAGAGAGGGTGGAACGATAATTAGATCTGGGAGAAAAATTTTCCCAGGACGGTGACGTATTGTCCTTAACGACGTTTCCCGGGCAACTTGGCAGCGCGAAAACGGTGGAGGAACTCTCCGGGATCGCGGAAATCCAGTTACAGAACTCGCCGGCGAACGAAACAATTTCGCAGTGGATGCAACGCGGCAGACTAATTTCCATCAAGCACAGGCAAGTGCATTTGTCAATCACGACGCGTACGCCTGGGCCACTGTCTCCTTCCTTCCGCAGCGAGCAAGCTGCTCCCGCGCATCGCGACGTCCGCACGCGGGATATCCCGGTGCATCGATTTCGCCTGGCGTCGTTCGTTACGTCGCGGTTTCCATTTCGAAACGAGTACGCCGGTTTTCGATCCGAGTCGTCGAGATTTTTGAATTATGCCCCGATGAGAATACGAATTTACGTAGGTGCATGGATATTGGTCGAGTGACTCTTGGTCTGCGCCAGACAGATCTCGAGGTAGACCAGATTTATGACGATCAGTTGACTCCATGATGCGATGGATGGCTGACGAGATATGAACTGTTCATTTCCTGAACTAAGTAATTCAAAAAGTGAACAATAGGAATTTATTTTGAAATGGGAGAAAGGAATTCGAGGACTATCAAACGGTGGCTAGCGATATTTATTCTGGGGAGTAACTTAGTGCTAAAAGGTAGCCATTTTGGTGCTAGAAGGTTAAGGTGATGTTGTGGTGGACCACCTCTTCTCACAAACTCCAGGGGTCGTTGAAGGTTACGTCTGTGTTTTTCGTCGGGGTTACCAATTGTGGAAGCCCCCACATGGGGTCTGCGATGATGACTGTGTGTGGTTCCTACAGTGTTGTGAGTTGTGCTATGACAGGTAGCAGGTAGAAGGATGCAAAGGAAAAGGAAGAGATGCGTTTCGTCCTGGGCCTGTTAGTGAACTCGTCAGTAAGGCTACCTAGCAGGCCCTGCCTCAGACAGGGGATACTTAGATAGCGTAGAAGCTTCTATTTACGAGAGGTCGAGGGTTCACCGAGCACTTGTGAGGAAGTCCACAAATCTCCTTCAAGTAGAAATACATCTATTAACAAGAGTGTAAAGTTCGTCGCTACGAATAGGTGAATGTGAAAAATTCAATGACAGAAAAATAAAAGACTGGAACTTTCAAACGATAGCCAGTGACCTGTTTCGTTTCATAATTTATACATAGATATTAGCGATGTATGTGAATATATCGAAGAACGATATTATCCTCGATTAATGAAATAATTCGTGGAGTAATTCCGAAAGACCAAAGCTGACCTTCCAAGTGAGGATCCAGCTAGTGTCGAGCTAGTCAGAGTGAACGTCGTTTTATTAAGAATCTTCCTTAAACTTTAACTCGAGCTGGAAGAAAATTAGGACCAGCACGGTAACAAGAAACCCTCAACTTCTTGGGTCTCTCTACCAAACTTCTTTTCCGCCAGAACTACCAAAAGAACTCGCTCGAACGTTACAAAGGATTCGTACCGCCAGCGAACCAAATAACACAGTTAGCCAGGTTGCTTCTGCCCATAAATAATCGTCGAAGGAACGGATAACGGTTACTCGATTAAAACAGTCGAGTTCTAAGAGCGGAAGAGATTGGTCGCCTTGGCGACGTAGGCTAATTAATGCAACGTCACGGACCGGATATCAGTCCGAGGCTCCCTGAGCCGTGGAATTCGCGGAAAAGAAACAACCACGAAGAAAGAGGACGGCACCTGCGTGCGGAAATCACGGGGCAACTTCGCGATTTGGCAAATGCAGTTAGCGGAACTCAGGGACCAGTCGGGACTGCCGTCTGTTCCGACCAGTCGACGGGGCTAATTCGGTTTCCATCGAAAATAGAGAGACGTGTACGGCGCTCGTTAGCTAAACGCGTCGAAACGACGTGGCCGTCGGTTGGTTACCTTCTAACTTCGACAAACAGCAGAGAATACTGCCGGCGCATTAAGAGGGTCCTGACGGCGAGGACTCGTGGTGACCCGGCAAGAAAACGCTGTCCCGCGTTTTCTAATTGCCGACTACGAAGAGGTCCACGGAGTTCGTTCCCGGCATTTTGTACCGGTGTAAAAACTGGCAGACTAATCGTCCGAACGACGACCGGTGTTTTGTCGCAGGGACGGGTGAAGTTAGCTGGTACGCTTGTCGGAGAAAATGGCATGATTTGTTTTGTTCCAGAGCACCCGCGAGTTTTTCGGCACGGTAATTTAGCGTGAAGTGTGGAAGAGTTGAAGAAATTGCTGGGGAAATATTCCGCGGGAAGGAACATAATTAGAATTGTTTGCATAGTCGCTAGAGGAAGATATGCAGTAACCGAATTAAACCTCATGGCGCTACAAATTAACCCGAGTTTGATATTTTCTGGAACCTGAAAAATTAAACCTTACGATAAAGTAGTTGATCACCGCTGCTCCCATTGAAGACGGAGGAAAAACAAATTATTATTGGAGGCTTCTATTTTTACAGGCTCCACGACTTCGTCGTTATTCTGCAGCTTCTAAATCGAAATAATTGAATAAACAATTTGCACAAATTATATTCAAAGTGTTTATAAAGACCCGAGATTTAAATATCTACTGAACGTAAAATTGAATTTCATTATTCACAAATATCCCACAGGATGACCGAGACTCCCATTTTTAAAGTACTTTTAAAGCTGGGAGGATAGACAATCGAAAATAGAGACAACAAAGCAGACAACATTCGCAGCGCCTATAAAAATACGGTAACCTAAAACGCAAGCGGAGGATAGGGACGCGCCGCCATCTTGGTTGACGGAGCTCAGTCGCGCCATTAAGTGGCGGCGGTAGCGTCCTGAACCTCGCGAGGCCGCCCAAGGTAAGCCACGCGACGCCAGTAACCGAGTACAAATATTTTCTTTCGATATCCAGCGTTTTATCAAACGCTTTAACTCGCAGGGACCTTCGACCATAAATTCCAAGGTATCAAACTCGAAATTCGACGTTCTGGAAATGAACAATATTCCCGAACTCGTAAAGGATATTCGGCAAAACCGCAGCTAGAGGAAATACGGTATCGAGTAGCTCTTTTTTATCCGCGTATTCGTTCATATTGAACGAAGCTTCTCGATTTCCGGAATACAGACCGCTCGGCATTGGCGGATGGGAACGCGTGCCGATGGAAAAATAACTAAGTACATCCAGAATCGATGGACGGCTTTTTCCCTGTCAAAGGGATACATCGGGCCGTCAGAACGATATGTAAAACCGCCGTAGGGACTGCGGTTACTTTCACCGTACCGAGCACCCACGGGGTGTCAATTTCTACGTTAACCGATATTGCACTGGCCAACAGTCCGCGCGATTTCGATCCTCTTAGAGGAACTTTTTCACGATAGGACGTTGGTTTCTGCGAAAGAAGCGTGTCCGGAATTTCTTACCCTCCGCGAGCATTGTAACAACCGCGAGCAAGTCGTCGCCTCCGGATCGTAAAAAGC
Organism: Eufriesea mexicana; assembly: GCF_001483705.2. Lineage (NCBI taxonomy): Eukaryota > Metazoa > Arthropoda > Insecta > Hymenoptera > Apidae > Eufriesea > Eufriesea mexicana. The sequence continues at coordinate 950,882 of NW_016908796.1, read as the reverse complement.
GAGATAATGGGTCACGACGAGTCGCAGGTTCGACGCTAATGCGCTTCCCATTCGCACGCGACCATAGGGACACAAAGATGGCGACACTGTGCCGTTGAACCCGTCGAGTATCGATAACGGTGACCCGAAATCGGGGAAAAAATGGGAAATAACAAAAGGGATCGGCGCAGTAAGTAAAAATGATTTGTACCGTACGAATGGGCCATAAAAATCTACCGACCGCCTCAAAATAGTATAATAATCGTATATATCAGATTTCACTTTGCTCCGCGAACGAAGCTGTTGGCCGATGACCAAGAACCGACCGGCCACCGAATTTTCTCCAAAGACTCGCGGACTGCGCATCGTTTCGTAATCACGCCGGTTTTGGACTAGTGCTCGAGGAAAGAAGCACAGGTATACCGGGAGAATTTAATCAAAGTACTCGAGTCAGATACTCGACGGTGCTCGAGCCACCGGTTCACGAGTATCAATTCGCTGTCTGGCCAGAGAGAAGATGGCTCGCAGCGATTCGGGGCCGCGACGAGGAACACGAGATGTTCCACGTGCCGTCGTGGAGCAATACCAGGGACAGAGGATCCTACTCGCCGGTAATTCACGCTCGTCTGAGGTACTTGAAGGCCGCCGAGGACACTCGAGGATAACGCGACGCCGCGGGTGCCTCGGCGTAACGCGATAGCAGCGTCAGCCGACTAAGCACCTTTCGGGCGCCCCTAGCCAGAGTTCAAGAGCACTCGCAGGATGCGAAGATTGCCAAGATTAACGGCGTCGACCTCGTCTTCGCAGGCGTCCTGTCGTTGCGTCTCGCGCGTGCTCCGAACGCCACTCTCTGTCAAGATCGTGGCGCTGCCACGTCGCCGAGGATCGTGGCGATTGTGAAGGCTAATAGGGAAACATGGACCGACTCGGAAGGTGTGCTTTACATGGCGCGACACGAAACTCGATCCTGATATCGGAGAAACTCGATCTGGTCCGCGAAAGAATACGCTGTCTCGTTTTGGATGGAGATCTCTTAATGTCCTTTCCAATAAGGACACCGTCGTCGATACGCTCTGTCGTCGTGGCTTCGTGGCAGCGAGTGGAGAGGTAAATGGATAGTGTTAGGGGAAGACGAGAATTTAGACGTAGAATAAAATTGGTACTTTTAAAGAATTGTGGAAAATTTCCTCTGAAACGAAGTACGTTTAGTTAACCCTTTGAACTACAACCACGTGTAAGGCTCGTGGTCAGGTTTTCGAGCCAAAACTGATTATCACGAGTCTAGCTCGTGGCACGTCGAAGGCTTGGCACTTCTGATTACGTTTTGGGACTATGCTGTTGAATCTTAAATCGTAGGCAAGGAATTAATTAAGTCAGGATGACCGAGTTTCTAAGGTGTTTCAATGGATGATTGGATGAACTTAAAATGGATGCATTTTGTATTTTCATGGATACAATAAATAATACACGAGCAGAATTTATTTCCGCCAATAGCAACACGTTCGAACGCTTAACAGAAGTACTTGTGCACCAATAGGAGAGACTTCGGAAGACTTTAGCAGGCTCTTATATAACCTTCCCAGTTACCATTCGAGCAACACTTCGTACACATAAAGAACTTCAAACAGAACTGAAGTATATTTTCTTAGAATCGGAAGTCGGAATGCACAGTGTAAACATGAATTGATCGAACCAGCAATATCGCTCTCCGTTTCCTCGAATATTATACTAAACGAGGACTCAGAAACGCGTTTAAAGACGTCGAATTTTGATTTACCTATTAATTATCAAATTGAAGGGAACGACTAAAATTTTCGGTTCGTGTAGAACGAGTGGCTTCGAGGACGCTGGAAAATTAGTGTTAATGGAGTGTCGTTACGTCGAAGAAGCGGCGTGTCTGAATAATTTAGGCGACCTACGGCCTCCGTGGACTGAGAGAATTTTAAGACGCCTCCTCGAAGAGGCTCGAATTATCCAGACCTCTTCCTGTCCGGAATTCTCGTTTAATCTCGAGATTAATCCTCGAGTCCTGCCTACAAAATTTCGTCGTTTCGGCGACACGTCGAAAAAGGAAGTCGCTGCTTTCGTCGGCCATCCATTAGCCAGTATGTCGTTACATTAATTAGCCCCGGGGTAACGACCGATATTTGCCCGAGGGTGAATATCGATCACGCGTCTCGTGGAATGTTACGAATGCTATTGGTGATGGACCACGCGATACAATGCGCCATTTCGAAACAATGGCTCTGGAAACTTCGCCTGACTTATGACAGTCTGCGCTGCTTACGGCTGCGTCGACGCGGCTTCTTACTACTGGAGCAACGCGGCCAGTAGTAAACAGCGTCGAGAGTCAGACATTAGTGGTTACGGACGACTTTGGTCAGACACTTCGCTCTGATCGATACATCTGCGAGATTAATCGAGTGTTTATTCGACTCTCGAGTACTGGGTAACGGAAGCAGATAAAATATTCGGTCCGGTACCATAAGCAGAGGCTATCGCAGAGTGATAAATTCGACATTTTAGTAATTTTGTAAAATAAACCAAAACGTTTTCCACTGCACTGAAATATATTTTTTACTTGTTACAATGCTTATTATGAACTATTACGATCCATATATAATATGTAAAATAAAAATTTCGATTTCCATGAGGCGTAGAGCGGAAGCTTGACGGGATATTTCACCGTTCTGAAAGGATATTACCTCTTTATTATTCCTAATAACACGAAGAAACATCGAAGAAGGGTATATAAGTCGCATAGGTACGCGATTGACCAGTTACACGCGTCGGAGAAGAAACTTAAAAACTTCAGTGCGCCATAAGGTTCAATTTAAGGGGATTTCCCATTTACGTTACCCTGATGGTGCAACGGTACATACTGCAGTCGTAATAAACTCGCTAGGAAAGAATAGCATCGTGAAAACGCGAGATGCCATTGGAAACGTTTCCGCGAGAACGATTCACGCGCCGAAGAATAAAGGTCATAGCGTTTGGCCGAAGGTGGAGGAATTGTTATTCAGTAGGACGAAAATATCCGTAAGAGAGTCTCGAACGAGCATCGATACCTGAGACGCGTATTTGCGCCTTGGTGCGTCGTCTCCGCGTAAAATTCGCCCCGCGACGCGAGAATCGTGTTTCCTCGAGCAAAATATGTCACTCTCGATGTAACGACAGCTGAATACACAGAAACTGCTTCCTAATACGTGGATAATATTCCTCGAAATAGAGTCCACACAGGCAACGGCCAATCCAAATCGTAGGAATGCATTTATGAACTAGGACAGGCCTAAACTAGGCCAATGACACTCAGTAGATCTAGAGATGATCTGGGTTTATGATGGCTATTAAATGACGAAAATTTGGATAGGTACTGGATGTGTTCCATTGATACGATGATTCTTCGAACGATTGTTAAAGGTGAGGCCATTGGACAAGGATTATCCTGACGATGACATCTTTCATGGTTCTGTCAATAATATGGGTAAGCCTTGATGACAACGCGAAGACGTTGCTCTATCTATAGGGACATAGATGAGTAAAATATAAAAGGTCTGTGAAGGGTAGATTCCAGATTCCCGATGATTCCCGATGATTCTGACAGTTCTATCGATTTGACAATTCGGATTTGACACCGGTTTGCGCAAGGTAAACGGAATTAAACTAAGCTGCATGGTAGATAAAACGCTTCCAAAATTTCTATCTTCAACAAAGTTCCTCGATATTGACTGTCGCGATGTAATACAGTCATCACTGACAGCGCCATTAATCGAGAAGCTAAAGATTACTTGGATGAGCGGTTTCCCGGTAAATGGACAGGTCGCGGAGAATCAATTGCCTGGTTTCCATGATCCCTTGACCAGAATCCGCTCGATTATTACTTGTGGACACAGCTACCACCCATTGTTTACGCTACAGCCACTGGCAGTGGTCAGCTACTCCATCAACCAGACGCAAAAGTGTTGCTGGTAATCCGCAACAGATGATGGAGCTGTTCCTGGACACCGAGCGGGGCTGATACACAGAGAAAATAGCCGGACGAAATGGTCGTTCTTAGAAAACGTAGATAGCCATCGACATGGCTATTCAAAGCCGCCGCAGAAGATTCCCGATCCGATAACGAAGGACCCAGTTCTCGGTTTCTTGACAGCAATCTCCATACCGCGAAGAACAGGAAGGTGTGCTCCAGTTCGCTGCTGGTCCCACTACCTCGACAACGTCGGTGTATAGTTAGTAACGCATTAAACATCGTAATTTCGGGCATACATATGCATCGAGCTGTTTCGTGGCTGGCATCAGCGTTCGGCTGCTGGCGAAGAAACACAGAGGCGGTGTGCATGTAGGTCGAGTGACTTGGAAGACCGGCTGGAAGAATAGCTCTGCCGTCTCCGTAACGGCAAAACACAATACCCGATAGAGGGTTTCTCGAAGTACGACACCGTTGTCAACGGAAGGTGCATTAAACGGGAAGATCCTCCACGTCGGCGAGAAGCGGTGGCTTGTCGAGCGTACCGTGCCACGATATAGCACGCGTACACACGCGTGAAGTGGTCTGCGTGTAACTAGAGTACTGGAATAATGGATAAGGACGAGGAAATACACGCGGCAGGGAAGATATCTTCGTGTGGGAACCGGAAACTTCTTCCACGCGATCGTCGCGATCGAATGGCACAGTGCGAGAAGCAGAGGGGAAATTCGCCACCGAAAATCTCATCGCGAATTATTAATCGATTTACCGAGCGATTGTGCGGCATTCAACGAGGGATAACTTCGTTCTTTCGTTTGACCGGCTTTTAAGCAACGTTAAAGGTCTAAGTAATAACATTTTCTGGAGCCTCGCTTCGACTTTCCACCGTGGGAACCGAGTTACCCTGTTTCTTCCCAGTCCGCTGCCAATGGTCGCGTTAATCGGACCGAGGATGAACTCCTTGCTCGCAAAATCGAAAGTCTTTTCGACACTCAGTTTCGTGAGAAGATACGGATAATTTATGGACTGAGAAATTAGGAATATCTGGTCAACGGTTTGTACAGGACACGTAATTCGCGTGTCTGCGAGAAGAATTGGTGTGCATGTTCTTGAAGTCGCATGGCAGGAAACAACCCTCTTTGACGACTGGCCAACGACACCCGCTTTTCCCAATCTCGAAACACGTGAAAGACTTCGTGCGACGTATAAGTCGCGTGAATACTTCAGATGTCTCAGATACGACTCGAAAATGTCGCGAGACATGGCAGAATCTTGCTACGTGTCATCCTGGATTTCAATTTTTACTTGGTAACATGCATCTTAGCTTGGACCTCGATACAGTCTCCAAGTGGGATTACCATTTACATTAAAATCCATATCTATTATCTAGAAGATCTATATCCAAATCTCCACTTGACAGTATATCAAGAGTTGCTCTTTACTTGCAACAGACACTACACCTATAAAACAAACGCTCATCATCCATGTCTAATCTTCTAGCCTTTTATACGCTCTTCAAAAATCGCTTCTCACTTACAACGAATAACATAACAGAAAAATTCGGTGTAACGTATACGTGCAAATCCTCGATGACTCCGTCGCACAGGACGCAACAAAATCTGATCCCTGTTGCGGTCGAAGCCAGAATGTAGCCCTCATAAGAGGCAGACTGGCGCTAATTTCTCGAAGCCACGGGGTTGGATCCTGGCCAGGGTAGGATATGTTAAATTAAGAATAGAAATAACGTTGCCGCGGTAATAATTTAGACCAGGTGCTTTCACATCCGGCGCCAGTTAACTGCACCGCTGGCTTTTAGCTACCGAACCCTCCCACGCTCCTTACGTACGCTCCTCGAAGTAAAAAACAGGGTTTTATGAAAATTGCCGGTCGACAGTGAATGCTTAAAAATTCAGCCTGCAGGAAACGGCATTACGCGAGCGTTGCCTCTCCGACCCGCTTCCAACCGCTCGGCGCGCGCTGTAAATATCACGAGCGTTCGTCGACGAACGTATGGAAAAGCTTGGGACGACTTGGTCGATCTTGCAGATGCGATGATACACGAACGATTCATAACGAGAAGCTGCTAAATAAGTTTCGCTGCGAACTAATCGCGTTTCGACCGTGTCGCCACTCCGGGCTGCGAACTTTTAGCCAGGCTGACGCTGTGAGCATCGCGTGAAATATTCTTGGGACGAGATTTCGAGTGGAGGAAGTTGGAGAATAGTTGACACGGATGAGAACGTTCATCGAGAAGTTGGTGGACGAGTTCCTGACGAGCTCTGGTCCAGTTAGAAGATCGCGTTTTTCAGGACGGTGTAGCGTGATTGGTCAGGAAGTGATAGATGAGCCAACTTACAGAAACAACTATGAGATTGGAGACACCGTGCAGCTGGCAAACTATTGATTCGTAAGGAGAGAGTTCTATTGTGGTGGTTGATGGTTTGACATACTAGAAGGGGCTGATTTATGAAGTGACCTATAGCCTCGTGTCCTGGCGAGCTTACAAATTCTGCAACCCGCTACCACACAGTGTTTAGATGCAGTAACAACGATGAATGGAGGACATGTCCCTGTATATTTCTAAACGGACAAGTTAGGACTGACGTTATACACTTGTAGAAACAGGGATCAACGAGACGTCAACGAGCAAACCACTAAATGAAATTATTCTCAACAACCCTATTTAAACTTTTCATGTTCTATCTATGTAAGTGTCATCCAGGTTCTGGTAAGACAATCCCTGGTAAGACTCTCTGGTAAGACTCAAAACATTATTCGATTGTATTGACATTTTCGACTAATATCGTGGTGAGCTAACAAATTTACATAAATGAAGGGATCAAAACCTATTAAATTACTATAGCCATTTCAATTTCTACAGTTGTTTGATTGAATTATTCGATTGTATTGACATTTTCGACTAATATCGTAGTGGCTATAGTCATTCCAATTTGTATAGGCTTTTGACTAGAATTTTTAATTGTACTGACATTTTCGACTAAGATTATGGTGAGCTGATAATTTTACATAAATGAAGGGATCAAAACCTATTAAATTGCTATAGCCATTTCAATTTCTGTAGGTTTTCGATCGAATTATTTGATTGTATTGACATTTTCGACTAATATCTTGGCGAGCTACAAAAATTTACATAAATGAAGGGTTGTAAACCTACCGGATTAGATTTTGCCCTCTGCCAAGACGCAAAATGCGTCAACGTGGATAGCAACGATGTCCTGACGAAACAATCCTACTTTCATTTCCTAAATGCTACCTACCCCTAGAACATCGAGGTATCCTCCGTGACACCAAACCGCGAGTCTTGTACACCAGCAAATTGTATTCCACATGTGTTCTTGCTAAAGTTTCGTCGCGCGACGTCTCCGGGGTGTGAAAGAGCTCTTAGCATTCACTTTGGCCTACTCCTCTCGGTAAATTGCGCGAAGTGCAGCTGGAAGTAGCGTAGTTGATTAAAGGTATGCATCCCAAGTACCAGAAGTCTCGCGGTTTAGGCATTTCTGCTCGAACATCTCTATTTCGTTTGCCATTTCGTGAAGCAGTTTTTCAAAAATCGCGTACAATTGGAAATTCGATTTTTCGGATAAACCAGCGACGAAGGAAGACGAAACGAATTTCCTGGCACAGATTTCACGATGACCCAACGCCATATTGGCGGGCAACCCGGCGTCCAAGGACAGTTGCTCGAGTCTTTCCCGCGAAAAATAGGGATTTCCGCAAATCGGTCGCTTTCCCGGCTGCCTGATGGCATTTGCATAATTCGCCGAAGTACTTTTACGGGGGCAAAGGGAGAGATATAAGAGCGGAGGGGAAAGGGACGAGTGCTCAATTTTATTCCGCACGAAATTTGACGAGATAAGCGAATGGACTTTATGAACATCCGCGCGGTGCATTTTATATTTCATACTCTATTACCGTGCGTTCTACGTCTTCGCGCGATTTTACAGCGAAGTAGCACTCGCCACGGCGGGTTTATTAAATTCCCCGCGAAAATGGAGAAATACGCACGGACATAAATATTAAACAATACCTGCAGCCCCGTTCGTCCTGATTAATATGCTCTAGATCAACGTCCGCGCGCTTAAACATTTTCTCTTCTGATATTTTTACGCAGAATTAAGGGCGGAAAGCGGCGGGGAGTGGTTGTAGACGAAAAAGCGAAATACGCCGAGGAGGAACGCGTTACCGTGGTAATTCATGGTGCTCCATTTGCAAAATCTTCCGCAATTAACGTCGCCCGAAGGATCGTGTAAACCTTGCTCGACCGTAAAACTTACGATCCGGAAGATTTTCCGTAGCTGCACGAGCAACTCGCGAGCATCCGACGTGACCCCGTATTCCAACCCGGTTCATAATTCCTCACCCATCCTGGTCGAACTTCACGCCCATCGTCATAGTAACTGCATCCTTAACCCTCGAATTACGGTTCCGTTTTTAATCCCGCTATCAAATTCGTCCGACTACACGGAAAACCGAGCTTCGTTTCCTCGATACGCTTCTAGCGTTGCACGACAGCAACGGCGAAACGGAATAATGGATCTAATTATTATCTCGACGTTAGTTATCCAAGATTACGGTATATCAGCGAAAGACTGCGCGTTCTCGAGCCAATTAACCGTACCCTCGTCGCGGCTACCGAAACTTTGGTCCAAAGTTTGCTCGCGACTCGCGTTTAACGGCCTCGTAAATTTCCAGCACGGCTTATCGAGAGCCAGCATTTTTCACGTAGGTCAGACAGGCCGACCAGCCAACTCGCAGGCGCGTAATAAAAGCGTGGGAGGCCTGTGACTCGTCATCGTCGACCGATCTTCCTATCGCGGAACAACTTGCTTCGATCACGGTACAACTTGCCACGATCGCGGAACAACTTGGCCCGGTTGTGGAACAACTTGCCCCGATAGCGGAACAATTTTCCCCAATAGCGGAACAACAACTTACCTCGATCGCGGATCATCTTGCGCAGATCCTGGGACAACATACCTCCGATCGCGGAACAACTTGTCCCGATCGTGCAACAACTTGTCCCGATAGCGGAACAACTTGTCTCGATCACGGAACAACTTGTCCTAATCGCGGAACAACAACTTGCCTCGATCACGGAACAACTTGCCCTGATAGCCGAACAACTTGCTCTGATACCGGAACAACTTGCCCCGATCCCGGAACCTGCAACCATCTTGATTGAAGAGACTCGTAAAGGAGTACATCTCGTGATCCTGCGATCGCGCTTCAGGACAACCGCGACTCGTTACGTTCCTCTTACTCCTTTGTCGCTCTTTGTGATCCCCTTCCTCCGTTTCCACCCTGCTTCTCGACTCGCTAATTTTTCCAACCCCTCGTCATCCCTGCTTATTCCTCTCGCTGGTTTTTTAACCACCTCTACACTCTGTAGTCTCTTCTCCTTCATCCCGCAATCCCTTCATCCAGCGTGCTTCCTTTACGCATTTTGCACTTTGCCATTCGCGTAATATCAAATGAAGAGAGACTGCATGCCCATTGTCGCGGTGCAAATTAACGTTCCGTTGGGCGAAAGGACACAATGGCGGAGCGATCGTAGCCGCGAGAATCGCAAATAGGAACCGGCTTTTCCTTTGATCGCGGCTTACGCTCTTGGCACGCTGAATCGGCGCGCAACGCGCGGAAACACGCGTCGGGGTTGCTTGCCTCGAGGGCTCTGCGGACACGACGCCCTCGACGCGGGCTTCGGATTTCTTCGATCTATGTGTCCCAGTGGAAAACCTCGCCGGGAACGACCCAACTTCCGCGACAATCCTTTCTAACGTCCTTCAAGAGGGATGGCGAAAAGACGCTGTTCAGAAATGGGGTTTAACCCTTAAGGTGGGGACGCGGGGGATCGCAGAGGGTAGTCAGAGAGACAAATTCCATCCTCGTTTATTGACTCGTTTGTTAACTCATTTATTAACTCCATTACTAACCAATTTATTCAATTTTAGTCTTCCTACGAATGAACAAACTTCCGTCTATCTAACTGATCTGAATACTGATGGCATGGAAAATGCATGCAGGACGAACGAGGTCTCACCAGATGTCGAAAACTAGTTGATTCTCATTTATAAAGTGACTAGCTAGATGAACTATACCTGGGAGTTTCCATCAGTTAATTAGCTTAGAACAAAGAGCTTATTATTAACTTAACTGAAGCTTTTGAATACAATTGCAAATATCGTGGTGCATTACTAGGCCACGAAGAGTTACCGAAATAAAGGAACTTGGAAAAACTCCTTCAAGAATTATCTGTAGTGGAACCATCGAACAACCAATGGCAAGATTAACATATGGCTCACGAATTTTCTCGTGTTTTGCGCGCCATCTGTTATGGACCATAGATGTCAACGCACTATCTTGTCAAAACGTGCAGTTCCTAGCGTAAAGATGTCATAAAGATTTCTATGCGTCACGTAATGTGTTAATAACTCGCTATTGTTCGATTATAATTCAAGCTTATAAGAGAAGAAATAAGGAAGACGCCGCCATCGCGATAAACTCGCGGAGTCGGTACAATCGTCACGTAATTCCGGATAATTGCCGTCAACGTCTCTGCAATATTTCCGTGTAATTCTCAGTCGTAAACATTTCCAGTTACTAAAAGAGACCCGTTTGCCGTTCGTCAACCTCATTATCGAACAAGCACGGTAAACATGGCGGCCGGGTCCGCCATCGCGATCGCGTTCGCGCGCGTGCAGCCAACTTCGCGACAAAGGTCGAGATAATTCGCCGTTTCTTTGTCGCGTGAATCGATAACAATGACTGCAGGCCGGCCAATCTGGATAATTACCCGCGGCGGCGCGATCTCGCGCGCGGGCAATCGAACTCCTTTCAGGGGTGTGCAACCCCAGCAAACCGATGTTTTCGCTTTACAGCTTTTTCATCGAGCGTGAGCGCGCCCGACGTCGATTAATTGACCTGCAAGTTCTACACACGTGACTCGTCACGCGACTTCCGGCCACCAGCGAGAGCACGTTCGCCGGCTTTCAAACGGACGACCAAAGAGGGGTGAAAAGCGTAATTGGTTATTTCTTGGCGAGTCTACGGTGTCGAATTTCCACCGCAAATTCAGCGTACAAGCTAATAACTGTTCACTCGGATTGGCGGACTTGGGGAACGTTTGAAAAGAGTCGGTGCAAATTTCTGTCTAATAGAGGAATTGCATAGGGTCTTATTGGCGTACAGGAAAATTTTTCGGAAAATTTCTTGATGCCATTGGACCTGGAACTACGTGCCTGTCCTTTCAAGTCGCTGGCTCTAATATCCGCGTCTCATTTTGTTATATAATTTAGCTATGACGAATCATATTCGATACCAGGGGTACCAACTGAACTAGGATTCGCGTTTAACACTGTAACTAAACGACATTCTATAATCACGATTTAAATGTAATTAAAATCCATGGAAGACAGTACTAATTTTACTAAAAGCAGCAGAATTTTTTTAGCACGTTTGACAGCGAAAATATAAAAGCTATTTGGAACCCTAGACATTTCGATTAGCCCGGTAGCTCGGTTAAAATATTCGACATATTAAATTCCCGGGGAATTTAATTAAAATAAAAATATCAATTTTAAATCTACCCTGATACCATCCCACACCATCGAATACCAGAATTCTATCATCGATGCAAATCTACGCGTGTGCAACAACAGCGGACGAAGCTTTCGCAAATTTCTACCCCGAATTTCACCCTGGCAATTTTACGACCCTTTCATAAATCGGGGACGCGGATATTCGTGACCACGATTCCGCTCTTGCCCTGTGCCGCGATGCGAAAATTGGCATAATTACTCTCCATGGAGCGAAGGAAGGAAGGCAGAGGGCGAGAAGGAGGGTAGCACGAGTCACGAAAATCAATCGTTCGTCGCAGGATCTGCACGCGCGATATTACGTGAGATATTTGGTAACGAGCCCGGCGAGATCTCGGCCCATTCGGATGGCCTTGCGTAACGAGATTCAGTGAACATCCGTAATTCGGTTATCAGAAGGGCACGCAAAGGAATTTCCAAAACGATGAACATCCACGTTGGGTGCGGATTGGCCGAATAATACCGCGAACGTTCGTTAGGGAGGACACGCGTAATGGCCGCGGTGGAATCCGTGTTACTCTAATAACGCGATAATAAGATGGCCGCGCTCGTTTCTACGTGCCGGGACCATCCCGTTGCGGGGATGGAACGAACGCGCGGACGTCGCGCGCGACCCGTCCGACCCGGCGAAACGTGTCGCCGACAAGTTCGTTGCTTTCAGCGACAGAACAGCCTGGTAATCGCTGCCAGGCTACACTCTCCGTCGTTTCTTTGGAGAAACGGGACAGGAATGGAGACAGGCGTTTTATATTTTATGGAAGAGGTGTGCCTCGAATGCCTTTGAGGCTCGAGTTCCCTGCTTCTAAATATTTTCTGCTCGTTGAAGGGCCGTAGTACACGGTGGATGAAGTATGAATTGTTCGTGTACACCTTATGCGCGTGAAACAGGTGATTTGTCGTTCATTTGTTATTTTATTAACGTCAATTTGGTACTTGTAAGTTGTCTTGTAGTACTTGGTCGCGAATATTTTAGAGGGGGATGATTTATAAAGGAAACGACTCATGAGCTGACAATCGCTGATAAATCAGTTTAATTAAACGATTAAAGATGATCGAGATTATTTTATTTGTTGCAGATTCAGGGGTTGGAAAAATGAGCACAGTGCTTGGAGTATTCAGTGAGACTATAAATTTTAATTAAGAATAGAGAAAATGGGGGTATAATAAAATTTATACGGATACACTTTTAGACCAATGTCTGGAAATTGGTTTCGACCCTTTACATCCCTATACAGCGAAGAATGACGCGAAACTGACCGCTGAGGGTCAAAAAAGACCAAAAACCCAGTTCGCTACAGCTGTCAATTATTCCACATCGGTTTCAAAGGTTTGGAGACGCCCCAGGACAAAATGACAATGTATAATATTGTCCTTCAACATTACACATCCCATTCTATAAGATATGACAAATAGAAGATCCGAGTAATTAATTTTTCGTCACACTTTGATCTATTCGCTGTCAAAATCGTTGAATCTAACATTTATCGATATTTTGCAATTCTCCGGACAATTTTCCATAATATTCTGATTCGGAGACTTGGTATAACATACTTCTAGCAATTTCTCAGCTAATTCCCAATAACTCCAAGTACCCAAACTTAGCGTACAGATATCGAGGAATCCCGAATTCTAGTGGAAGAACTAATCTACTTGGCCACTTCTAGGGCCGATTCTTCATAAAATTCCGTTTTACAAACTCGGCGTGCAAGCAGCAGGAAATTCGCGATTGTGCGGATTAGCCGATCCACTTTTCGACCCTGATCCGGTCAACTAAGAACTCGACGTCGACGACGACGTGTTTCGAGTGCCGGGATCCCAGGGCAAACAACGAATGGAGCAATCTTGGACCGGTGAATTTGCAGCGCGATTAGCAGGAGGACGCTCCGCACGAGGTAATCTCGGCTTAAAATTCCGAGCACAGATTGGGATCTGTTTGTCAATGGGATGAAGCAATGTGCAGAGAGACGAGCGTCGAACTGACGCGCGATCCGTCCGCGCGACGAGTCGCGAGGCGAGGGATGATGAACGCGTGAACGACAGCGGTCGCGTCACAACCTTTTGACTTATGAAACAGCCGACAGAAGTCCCTTCGAAATTTCGCGTGACGTGATAACGCACCCCCGAATGAACAGCCGCCATGTTGAGCCAAATAGGTATCGCGTTCGAACGATCGAAACTGGTGAAATTCGAGAGAGAAGAATTTGACGAAGGTCCAATTGGATTGAAGAAAACTATTTCGCATATTTTCTGTACATATTTTCTTCACAAATAATCGTAGATGCATCGTAGATTTTGTGACCTAGCTGACGAATAAATAGGAATTACTCGAAATTGAAATATGTGGAGTTCTTCCATGAAGACATAGAAATGTGTGACTCTGTATCATATGTGAGGTCGAAGATGGACTTTGTTGTTTATGCAGAGAAGGTATAAAAATTGACTACCATCGCGTGTATGTGACTAAAATAGCAAACGTGTTAACTCTTTGCAGCACAGGATTTCAGATAATAAAATAGAAACGTGTTAAAAGGGGTTCACGACTGGAATCGTCCTTTTCGATCCTCGCCGAACCGACACGACTGGAAAACCTTTTTAATTCGAGTCCAAAAAATGTCCAGTCTCTTTATGTTCGAAAACACTTCGGGATGGAATAAAAAATGTAGAAAAACCATGTTTTATATGTATCTTGTTAATAATTAGTACGTGTACAGTACTTGACGCTCTGCCCGTGACTGTCACGTTATTTTAACACTGTTTTCCCAACCTAACCTCAAAATTCCATTCCACTCGCTTCAACTCTTTGCGGCCCAGGATTTCGAATAATAAAATGTACCAATGTTGCATAAAAATTTGAGTGGGTTCTAAATGAAACAAAATTGGTATATATTTACTAATAAACCTTCCGCTTGCAACAATTGATGAACCTGTACTGGTATGACGAATATTGCCAACATAAGAGAATACATTTATAACAGTTGTCGATGGTATTACCAATTGTTTCACGTGAATAAAACGAAATATCGACAATATTTCTAGATGACTAGACTAAAAATGTCCCAGTATGCATTACGGTGCATCAAAAACATGGTACACTTTTAATCCCAGCGTGCCCCAAAGAGTTATGGTTAATACCGTCACACTTTGGGTGTCTATTCTAAGTGTGTATTCTTTCGCGTTTGCCATAACTGGTTCAGAAAGTTTTCGCCTAATCGTTCGCCCAATACATCCTCCGATTCGCTCCAAGGTACAAACCCGAGAGGAAGCCTGACAGACGAGTCCACTATGCCAGCCGGGAGCAAACCCACCCACAACTCGAGCTCCCATTTCAACGCCAGCTAGACTAGGGAATTTCATGATGCAGATATAACATGTCAGGTTACATAGCGATAGGGTTGGCTAATGCACTACATCCATGTTATTCCTTCAACAAGCTAAACGATCATCCATGAGATATCGCCGCGAATATTGGCGATACAAGCTAAGTATAGCCATTACTTTCAACCAGGAATATAGTAATACTTGGCTCGAGCCGCGGAGCTGTTCCCCGTGCTTAATCTCCGCTGTTTATGGCAGTGTCTCGTAAATGGCTAGTTCCTTCGCGGAACGTGTAATAAATAGCCGCGTAATCTCGAAGCCTTAAAAAGTAATATCCCCGGGGGAAGATATCGGGAACCGCTAACGTTCCGTTCAGTCGATGCCGGCGTCGAAACTCGGGCGACGAAACGACCCGAAAGAGGTCGGGGTGCAGAACGGGAACACCATCGGCCACATATTTCCCAACGCCAAGTCCGAACGTACGACGAACCGGCTGGTAAAACTTCGCCGCGAGACTTAGGTGCACCTAGCTCCCATAACTTCATCGGCCGACAAGGCAAACGCAATTCGTAGGTGTACAACGTCGCGAAGTTTTGCGACCGGGCGCAATTTCCACGCGCCTCTATTTTTTGTTCCCGACTCGACGGGCCCTAAATCTTCCCCTGGAACGCGTTCCCTGTTAGTTAGGCTGCCTACGCCGCTTCCAAAGCTCGCAAATCGTTCGTTCCTCGCTCTACTCGCCCTTCTGTTCGCCGACCTGGGCGAAACCAGTCGCGGGACGCGTCTTCTTCCAAGACCTTCGCGCGACCGCTACAGGGTGCACCATAAGGGTCGAACGGACGAAACGAGAGGAACGGACTGCGTCTAACAACATAATATGCTCGATCCAGCTTTATTTCCAGGTAACGAAGTTTTAATGGCGCAAGTTTCTGGCGCCTAAGAGCAATCCTCCATACACGCTTCGCAGGGGTTGCTCGCAAGTTTCCGGCAGAGAAACTGCTGAAATTTAAACGTAAAACCGTAATAGCATAATCTGTGTATTCGACGATACGCGAGCGTGTTACTGCGTGTTTTTGAGCTTCAATCTTGCCAATTTCACGCTCCACGCTTCGAGAGAGGACTTCGTCATGGAGATTTTCGAATCGTTGAATTTTTCCCTTATAATCAGGAATTTGCGTATTCATTCGAGTGCTTCACTGACCCGCGAGTCTGAATATTGCTGTACACTTGGGCCAAGTATCCTGGACGACGAGGAACAAGTGGAATAGCAAACAAGGCAAGGCCAATCGCGCGACGATCGTCTTGTTTCCGGTTAAAAGGCAGCCGGAACCGATGCACGCTTTAATACGACGCCGTGAACCGAGTCAAAGCGGAAAGTTGTCTTTGAGCGACGCGCGTCCAACTGCGTCGGATGGCGTTACGATGAATATGTAACGCGCGACGGAACTTCCGGCGGATCGCACGGCCCGTTCGACGCCGATTAAAGTGGAGAACGGTGATCGATTCGCGGGATCTTAATTAACCCTGAACGGACGGGATCCGGTCAAAGTGAGCCGCTACTTCTTTTGAAGCTCGGATATTACCCTGTACCGGACAGGTTGTTCAACTTTCAGCGAAACGATATAAGCGTGGAACACGAAAAAAGTAATTCGCGATCGTAATTTCGTCGGTGAAAAATATTAATGCGGTAGTAATAGCAACCTAAGCTAGAATAAAATTTTTTTGAACCCTGAAAGGAGCAGATTACCTAAAGTCCGTGACGTAAAACTTATTGTTAGACAGAAACTTGGACCACGAGATGTAATTTTGGAGAGTCAACAATTTTTAAACCAAAAGCTACGTTGGTATATTTAACAAGAAATAATTGACATATCTATCATCTCGATATTGACAATTTTTTAAAACGACTGTCTGGAAGGTTAAGTAAAGTAAAAGAAGGTTAATAAATAATATAAGCAACGGTAATATATAATGTTATACAAAAAGTGTTATAAAAGAATTCGAAATTGTACATAATTGGAAGATTTAATAGCCAGGAAGCAGACCGATGTTTCCATCATTCGCAACGTCGAGAGACCCAGATTAAATTCAGCGACGACGAGAAAGTGCTGGGATAAACCGCGTTACGCCTCTAGTAGTTGCATCGTCAATGACCATTCGAACCGTTCGACGAGGCTGCCGCTGAATTTTAACGAGCGTCTCGTTAATTGCACTGTCGCGCTGGCGTAACGAAACGTTAACGAAACGGGTTAGCTGTGCCCGCCTGGATTATAGGAGTTGGTCTATTAAACGGCACCCGCCGCGAAAGTCGATTCCGGCCGTCTTATAGATAGGTTAACGCGAGTCGGAAGGTTACTTGGCAATTTTCTCGGTCGGTAAGGGAGGGAGGGTATCACGGGCTCGTGTATCAAAGCTCGAGAAGTTCGGGCCGCGTTTCGAACGAGTGTCGAAGTTGGAGGAGTTGCGTTTCCGGATTGTCGCGATCCCGTTACCAGGGGAAGACCCTGCTATCCGATACAAAAGCCGAGCTGCGAGGGTGGTCTTTTCTTTCGGCGAGTAATTTCAGATAACGACGTTGACGTCTCACCTAGCCTGAGCAAATGAAGTCTTACGCGAGAACGGCGAGATTATCGGACGAGGCCGGCGGAATATCAAGCGAGAAGCAACAATCGAGCTCCGTTCGACAGTTTCGCCTAGAAACGTCTCCTATTGGCCCTCCCCCCACCCACCCGTCCACCCACATGGAAACGTTAGCTTCGAAGCAATCTTTCGAGAAGAACGCTGCTTCCCTTTCACCCGACGCTGTTAAAATATTCCACGGCTTATCCTGTTCGTGAAAGCCGAGCTGGATAGATGCTGACTTCCGATGGATTTTTCGTTTTATCGCGTTGGGAATTTAATGACGGAATCCCTGTGTCCTGTGTGAAATACCGGGACGGGAATATGGTAGAAATCTAGAAGCTACTCGAGCGTAGAGGAAAGATAACCTATAACGCGAAGGACATTATGCTCGAGACAGAAGGCAACGGGGACAAAACACGGGGGTATATGTGCCTGTAGAGAGCTCACGCGTCTTCGTTGTGCTCCAGATGTATAGAGTTACTTGCTACAGAAAGGTGAACTTGACGCTCCTACCGCGACAAAGTCGTAAACATGGTAGACGCTGCTTCGCGAATATTTTATAAAGTAGCGGCACGATGAACACGTTCCAGTGTCTTGCATTCGTGTTGCACCGTAGTCTCCTCCCGACGTGCAGCCTAAGGTAAATCATGATCTTTCCACGTGAACTCTCCGCGGCTCGATCATAGCAACTGATTGTCAAGCAGCATCGTCCACCAATTCCACTGACACCGTGTTCCTCGAGATCACAGAATCTCCCCTCGGCTCGCCTTATGGAAAGTGTCTTCCTGTATCCTCGTCATGCTCCCACATTCCTTTGCGTGTACGTTGAATCACGAGAAAACGCGGAAACCGACACTACCGACCGTTAAATCACGCCGTAAACGGAACCGCGACGCAGCGAGTACGAAATCTGAAAAAACACACTTGAAATTCACTCTTCCGTAACTCCGTCAGTGGCACCGTTTCGTGATGCCAGGAAACCATGCAATCAACGAGAACACGCGCGATCACTGTCGGAACGGAAGCAATATCACTCGCGATGCAACGGCAGCACGCGATTATCGACACGTTTTTCCCGGTCTTTCTTCGTTCTGCCAATTTCCACGCACTAATTTCTCTAGTAACTTTCTTACTAATTAATTCGAAACTTTTGTCGCCGCCGCGAATCGCGCCGTTATATTACTCGGTAACACGCGCACGACGCAATTTCTATCGAAATTCACATTCGACCGAAACGATTTCGACGACTGACCGAGAACGACGTAATGCGCGCCACTCGCACTCGGCGAGATTTCGCTGTTCCACACTGTATCAGCAGCACCGGGCCGTGCGGTGCACACCGCTACGCTAAGCTACCACGGCCGACGTTAGCGTCGCCACTGTCGCTCTAGCTGCCACCACTACTCTGCTTTCCCTCTCCACTCGCGCTACACCCCCACCAGCCGCGCTACCCCCACCACGCGACTGGTTGCCTCGCTGTGACACCACCGCTAGTACCACCACCTCCGCAGCGAAGCTAGCTACCAACCTCGACCCTGCGGGTCGTCGTCGACGTCGCCGTCGTCGTCGTCGTCGTCGTTCCCGTCGTCGTCGTCGTCGTCGTCGTCGTCCTCGTCCTCGTCCTCGTCCTCCTCGACGTCGTTGCCAGAGTCGTGGTGCTACGTCGATCGAAAAGAGCCTCCGTTGTACACGCCCGCGCACATGCTTTACCTCGCATGCGTATTGAACGCACAGCCTCTCTGTCTCTGTCTTTCCCGCTGTACCGTCGATGCGTCGGTCTCCCTCTCTCTCGCTTTTCGCTCGTTTTTCCGCGTACGCTCGCTTGTCTTGCGTCTGTTCGCGCAGTATCGCGTCCTAAGCCTAACGGGGAGGTCTGGAAAAAGAAAGTTACCGCGATGAATGGGGATGAATGAAGAGGGGAATTTATGTTAATTTCGAGTATTGCACCGCGGTACGATTTGAATGTAAGTTGGTGCGACGCTGGCTCATTATAGGGAGAATCGAGCGGAACCAACTTTTCGATCGCACTCTTCCGTTTTTAATCTTCCTACTCTCCTTTCCTCAGCCTCGATCCTTTATATCCCTTCTGTCCTCGTTGTCACCCCTGTTCTCCATCCGTGAGGATTGCGCGATAGCTAACGAAGGACATGGGACCGAATGAATTATTCTCCAAATGCCTGCGTGCATTTGTCAATGCTCCACGATATATACAAAGCTGCATATACATTGGCGAAAACGAATATTGACTTTCTCGGATAACGAGAAAGATTCTTCGTTCTTGTTAATTAGGGGTTGCGTTGCGACGACGGGCTGCGTTCTCTTAATTATTCGATTATCCGAGGTAATTGAAAGAAAAAAGGTTATTCCTCATCCTTTACGAGAAAATTACCATTGATTTCGACAATTCAGGTCATAGTTCTATAACGTGTATATATATACTATTAATTTCAATAATACGCGCATTTGTGGCTCGAATAGCAGCCGCGTAATGGACTTGGTAATGGAGCTAATCGCATGGATTGCTCCGTTCGTGTCCGTTTGTCGTATTTCTTTGATCAATATTCTCATCCCCCGTCTTTCCATCATTCTTCCCTGTCCCGGTCCTTTTTCTCATTCTTCCGAGGCAATCGTTTCCCTTACCCCGCTGCACCGCCATCTTCTCCTTTTCCTTCGACTGAATTCGTTCGGGGTCGTGTCTGACGGAGGAAGTTTCTGCAACAAGGCTGCTGAAGGCGCACTTGTAAGAATGTGAACGGAAAACGTGGGTCCCGGAGTAAGGGGTGGTACGGGGTTGATAGGGGAAGGAGAGGGTGGAGATGGAGAGGTGGCTCCGAGAGAAGACGGAATTCCTATTAATTCCAAATAAAGCGACATTTTTCCCCGTGACGTTTGAATGGAAGTGCGAATCGAACTGGTCAATTATACCAGGAATTGAATGCAAATTCCTTCATGTTTCTCCAGCGTTGTGCCTTCTCCTTTTTCTTCATCTTCCTCGTCTCCAACCCCCGCTGCCCCCTCTGCCCCGTCTCTTTTTTAACTACTACCAACGTCCTCGTTCCGTCGTCGTCCAAGCGTACTTGTTTCCATTTCGCTATACATACTTTCTCCTTTTTTCGCCCTCGCCCCTCCCCGGCCGCCCTCTGCACCCCCAGAGCCACCCTGCCTCTTCCTTTATCGCAGCAGAGAAACCGGTCTTTGTACCGGTGCTCGCGCTGGAATGCAAAAATTTCCAGAGAGACGAGAAGATATTGAAGAATCATGAATGGAAATGACAAAGGTTCGCGTTTATATTAATGCCAGATATAGCGGCCATGTCCAACCCCCTTTCGTGACTTTCGCTCCGTCCCAGCCTGCTTCCAGGGCGGCTTTGAATGGAGACACAGTCGAAAGTGTTTAATTACACAGAGAAACAAGTTCACCGGTTTCCCTGTAATCTCGCGCTTCTTCGTAACCGGTCACAGACTTTCTCCGGGCCCGATTCTCCGTTCATCTCTTTGCCACGTTAATCGCATTTTTACCTCCCTACTTCCGACTTCTGTCACTCTTCCTCCTTTCCCAACCGAGTCTCCTCTTTTCCTATAAATTAGTTTGCTGAATCCATTCGCGTTGCATCGTCCCGGTTTCCGGCGACGCTGGCTTCGAACTTCCCCCGTGGAAACTCCCTGTGGCCTTCCTTCTGGCGTATTTTATTATTATTTATCTCTCCGTTCCTGTATTTTTCGCCCCGTAGCCGCGAAACGCGATAAAGGACGAAGGATTCAGTGACAGAATTGGCAAGCGTACGTCGAAAGAGACAGAGGGAAAGACCAGGGAGAAGAACGAAAGAAAAATTATCGACACACGGTGAAATGGGATTTGACCGATTTCAAAGAAGACCAGACTCTTCTAGGGGTTGAAAGCTATAAACAAACGCGGTTAATCAAAATAGAATCCCGCGATCTGTCCACGTTCCCCTTTTCACCCCGTTTCGCAGCGTGGTTCACGGCTTTATGATTTCGTCCGGACTTCGCGGTCACTTCCTGCTCTTTTTCCCCCGCTGCTTTGACGATACTTTATCTCTGCCTGCCCACTTTATCACTCCCTTTTTTCATCGTTATTTCACCCCGCCCTTCCTCCCGTTGTCCCATTTATTTTTCTCCACGGATGTCTCTATAAATTATTCGAAACAATGTCGAAGGTACATTCGAAATCTCCCCTAATGTCGCCCACGCACGCGCCATCTCCTTTCTAGTTTCTCCCTAGGCACCCCTTGACTTTCCGCTCATGTACCCCGGTGTTTAACGTGGTCGCTGATTTTCAACGACAATTTCACCGATTCTCGTTACCATCTTCGTCATCTTCGCCTCGTTTCTTCCTTCCAGCTTGCTCTTTTCATTCCCTCGCAGCTGATTTATCGGCTCGCGTATCCTCGCGCGAGATCCCTTTGTCCTGTTTCCACGCGTTCCTTAATTCCTGCCTCGCCTTCTGCGACGAACGGACGCTGAAAGAGCGGAGTGGATATCGGAAAGTCATCGGTGAAAACGAGGCCCTGGCCTGGCCTCGTGGTAATCATAATCCCGATGACGATACAAGTTCAGATGTATGACTTGGTGAATGAGTTAATGAGGGCGTTGCATCGAAAGATGAATGCATCGGCCACCCCTTCGCGTCCCTCTACCCTTC
This sequence comes from Eufriesea mexicana, assembly GCF_001483705.2. Lineage (NCBI taxonomy): Eukaryota > Metazoa > Arthropoda > Insecta > Hymenoptera > Apidae > Eufriesea > Eufriesea mexicana. Next base: position 928,721 of record NW_016908796.1, on the reverse strand, counting down.
CTCATGCTCGTGATGGGCTTCAGGAAAATTTGCCTCATCAGATATTGCCTCGGACTATTTACGTCGATGCTGACTGCGAACTTTCCGTTGCATTCGCGGACTTTGGCAACCAATTTGATATTATACCAGCATTTACGGTCGCTGCGTCGTGTCTGAATGTAACGGCTGAGAATAATAACAGTGGGTCGGCTGGAAAAGTGTTAAATATTCTGATAAATTTGCGCGTTTCTCGCGAGGTACAGCCTGACTTATTAATTCCATTTTGGAAACTTAATTTTGACGTACAGCCGAGCGGAAGGGAATCGAATAAAACGGCGTTCTCGGTAAATCGGTGATATTCGTTGGGTATAAACGGCGGTAGGATGCCGGCGAAGAAACGGCTGTTGTTACGGCGAATTTTCAGCGAAAGTTTCGCTGCTTTATACAGCGGGAAACGTTTAAAAGAGAATCGTGTTACGTTAAGCCCCGCGAGACCCAATGAATGTTTATTCCAAACGAAACTTGGAAAATTCGCTCGATTGCGTTCGCTCGCTTCCGAATGCTGGCTTACGCGGCCAGAAAAAGGATTTCCTTTAATTTTGACTATGGCCACATTTGCATCGCGATTTACCCGGAACAACGAGCGATGCTGTCCAATTACTGCGAGTGGAGCGCGCCGATTTTTCTCTGTTCCTTCGTAGGCATCTCTCGCGGTTTCTCTTTGTTCCCTTTCGTTTCAGGGGCTTTGTGCCGCCGTCGTTCTTAAACCCGTACAAATTCTCCGTTTCCGATATGGAGGAATAATTTTTAAACCGGTCAAGCTCTCAGTGAAATTCGTCGGGACAAGAACGAGCAGGAAGAACCGGGAGAATTACGTTATCGCGAATCCAATGAACCTTTTTCCCGTCGATCTTCCACTTTCTCGTCGTTTCCTCCACGGCTCTCGCGCGTTCTCCTTTTTCATAATTCCCTATAAACTCGCCGTGGGAATACGACGTGTCGATCGAAAAGGAGGAAAAAGAGCCTCTACGCGGAGAGAGAAATATAGCCGGATACCGTGGAACGTGGCGGAAAAAAGAGAAGCAGGAGACTGAATTTCGAATTTTCGCGCGTTTACGTTGCTACTCGAATATCGACACAAATTGAAGCAGCACAGGAGAAAGAGGAACCGCGCGAGGGTGCAGGAAGGGACGAAAAAAAGGCGGGACAGGGTTAAACATGACATGTGTTTTTATTCGATCACCTTTGCAGGATCCCTCTTCAATTTTTATGTGATCGCTTGCCCGTGTCCCTTTCCGCGTTCGACCCTCTTTTTGTCGCCCTTTTATCTCTCCTCTGCCGTAGCTGGCAATTTTATCGATAAAGAATTCCTCGCTCGGCGTGGAATACCAACAGGAAAAATAAAATTACGGATTGAGCGACTCGATACGAGGAATTTTCTCGCGAGTGCTGAATTTCGCCAAATAACCCACGCGAGAAGCGAATTTCGCGAATACGCTTTTAAAAACCGCCCGAAATTTTAATTCCTCCCATTCTTCTCTTTTTCTTCCATTTTTCTTTCCTTTTTCTTCTCGTATCTCGATGGGAAACTATGGGTCGTTTCATAGACTTCGTTCTTCTCGATGGGAAGGTTATTACTCTTCTTTTTGTTATACATTTGTTAGTCCACGCATCTTTGTTTCCCTCGGCTTCATCTCGCTTATACACCTTCCCTTGGTGGAACTTAAGCCGTAACTCATGCATGCAAAAAGTGGCTCGCGGCGCAAGAAAAGAACCCGGGTCGGTGCAAAAAGGATTTGCTTCATTTCCGGTATTCTTGCATTTACATTTCGCTATTATTTCAACGTCGGCAGGATTAATAGCGGCTCTATTTAAGAGCTCGAGTAAATAAAAATAATTCCTTTTAAAAACACGAACTTCTAACAAACGACAGAGGTAGGTGGTGGCGATAATTTCAGAAGAACACCGAGTTCATCCCTCCCGCGTTTCACGTTCAATTTATAGTTGCGCGATTTCTGCGGATGGGTTTCTTTAGATGTCAACATCCTGAAACTTTCGGGAAACCCAAGAAAATTCCGAATTACGAGGATTCCAAACTTTCCACAATTTTTTCCTAATCAAAAGCTATCGAAGTTGGCAGATTTCTTAAAGAATTTTTATCTCACTTATTGTCATGCGAATTGAAAACAGAATTTAATTAAGTAATCCAAAGTAGGATTTTTATTAATTAGTATTCTTCAGTTATCTTTCGATTGGACACGTTTCTGTCTGCCTGTCACTTACTGCAGTCAATAAAGATTTACCTGAAAGTTCAGTCAAGATTCCTCAGACCAATATATTTATCTCGAAGCGAGATCAGAACTTCGAGTTTCGAGAGTTTCGAGAATTCAAAATGTAGGTTCCATCTATCTCTAGAATATCCTATAAAATCCGAATATTTTATCATTCCCCATATATTTAAACTGTCTTCCTTCTAACGATAAATAAAACGAGATTGTAGTAACAACTCAAATTTGTAAACCGCGACATTTAAATTTGTAAATTTTCACTGCACGAAGTAATTTCATATCGCTCGCTGTAATTACACGTTGTTCAGTGTTTATTTCCAGTGTTTGTCAACTTTAATATAAATATTATGAGATGCAGAAGTAAACAAAACCACGGAAATGGTAAATACGGAGAGTATTTTTAAAGTGGAGTACTTTCTAAACTAAAAATTGGCACAAATATTTAGGTAAAAGCACGAGAGACAGATGTTAATATAACGTATAAATTTTTCAGAGATATATTTCTTCGCTAATTAATTACCTATAATTCATCGCTAATTACCCTCAATTTTGATTAATAGTTCATTAGCGTTCCTTTGGACCTTTATTCCTCTATAGATCTCATTTAAAAACATTTTCATAAGGAACAACTTATTTCATGTTTAACTGAAAATGAATCACGCTATTGCAGGGTGCAGTATTAAATCGGTTTTATGAAACTTAACAGGTTGTTTTGATTTTTACTTCTACTTTTACCTAAAAGAAATTGCAGTGGTTAATGAAAAATTCAATCAAAATGTTATTTTAATTATTTTCACTTGCATGAGCTCCCCTTTGTCATTGAAAACTTTTATGCTGATTTCATTATGTTGTTTATTATTAATTTATGTAATATCATTTAAAGACTTCTATGTTGTTTATTATTAATTTATAACAATATTGCAGTGGAGATTATGCACATTTTAATTTGTTATTTTCGTAATATACAGATATTTATATTTACTTTTTGTTATTAATAAGTATAAGGGACATAGTTTGATATTCTACATCGATACTTTAGCACACAGCTATTTCAAACGCGAGGTATCTTCCCGCGTTAAAAACGTATAGCTTGTCTAACTACAGCCATCTTTATCTCAGTGCCGAATCCAACATGGCAGTGACACGTGGCGGAAAATTTTCGCGCAACGAAGTGAAACTTTCAGTATGTGTAAGAAACATTTTCAGAAGTAGTGTTATCAGTGATTCTTGTTATCTTAATTGCTTGAACCTATAAAATATATAATCATAAACAATAATGCAGAGTATCAACTATTATTACGTAACGTTGCAAACGTAGGTTACATTTGGAACATTATCGAAATATTTACGACCGGGCCATAGCAGTTTAAGCAATTAATACAACTTTCACAAAATCAAAATGTCTAATTGCTAACATTTGTTCGGTTGTAATATACCACATGTGAAAGGAAGTGATGTGACAAAGTGCATATACGAACGATATGTACATGCCGTGTGTGTAATACAGTGACGTGCGTGCAAATCATGTAAACATAATGTGCAGTTACACAATATCGTTTGTAGAAGTTAGATTTTGGTTGTCGATTAGGATATTTAGATATAATATAGCGTGGAAAAGACGATTTTTTAATAGTTCTTTCAATTTCTCTTTGATTTTCACGTTTCCTATGCAAAACGAAGCGACGGGCGTATATATGATACAATAATATTACGTATTACACAATATCGATCGAAGATTCTAAATTTTGATTGTCGATTAGGATATTTAGTCGAAATAGCATTGAAAAGGCAGTTTTTTAATTGTTCTCATACTTTCTCTTCGATTACGTCGTATCATATAGAAAGACAAGCGACGGGTGTGATTATGATGTAATGATAATACGTAGTTACACATTATCGTGTTATAAAATATCAATTCTAGATTATAAATTTCGATTGTCGATTAAAAATTTCGATTTTCGGTTGGGTTTTTTATTCGAAATTGCATTGAAAAGGCGATTCTTTTAATAGTTTTTTCTACTTTTCTTCGATTTTGACGTATTACATAGAAAGTCAAGCGACGGATGTGAATATGATGTGATAATAATATGTAGTTACACATTATCCTACAATATGGATCATAAATTCTAGATTTCGATTGTCGATTAGGATATTTAGTCGAAATAACAATGTAAAGGCGATTTTTTAATAATTCTCTCTATTTTTCTTCGACTTTGACGTCTCACTCGGAAAGTCAAGGGACGGGTGTAAATATGACGCAATAATATTACGTAGTTACACAATATCGATCGTAAATTCTAGATTTCGATAGTCAATTATAAATTTCGATTTTCGATTGGGATTTTTATTCGACATAGTATTGAAAAGGTGATTTTTTTAATAGTTTTCGTAATTTATCTTCGATTTTGACGTCTCACACGGAAAGTCAAGCGACGGGTGTGAATATGACGCAATAATATTACGTAGTTACACAATATCGATCGTAAATTCTAGATTTCGATAGTCAATTATAAATTTCGATTTTCGATTGGGATTTTTATTCGACATAGTATTGAAAAGGTGATTTTTTTAATAGTTTTCGTAATTTATCTTCGATTTTGACGTCTCACACGGAAAGTCAAGCGACGGGTGTGAATATGACGCAATAATATTACGTAGTTACACAATATCGATCGTAAATTCTAGATTTCGATAGTCAATTATAAATTTCGATTTTCGATTGGGATTTTTATTCGAAATAGCATTGAAAAGGTGATTTTTTAAATAGTTCTCTTAATTTATCTTCGATTTTGACGTCTCACACGGAAAGTCAAGCGACGGGTGTGAATATGACGCAATAATATTACGTAGTTACACAATATGGATCATAAATTCTAGATTTCGATTGTCGATTAGGATATTTAGTCGAAATAACAATGTAAAGTCGATTTTTTAATAATTCTCTCTATTTTTCTTCGACTTTGACGTCTCACACGGAAAGTCAAGGGACGGGTGTGAATATGACGCAATAATATTACGTAGTTACACAATATCGATCGCAAATTCTAGATTTCGATAGTCAATTATAAATTTCGATTTTCGATTGAGATTTTTATTCGATTATGCATTGAAAAGGCGATTTTTTAATAGTTCTCTCTACTTTTCTTCGATTTTGACGTATTACGTGGAAAGTCAAGCGACGGGTGTGAATATGACGCAATAATATTACGTAGTTGCATAATATCGATCGTAAATTCTAGATTTCGATTGTCGATTACAAATTTCGATTGTCGATTGTGATTTTCAATCGAAATAAGATTCAAAATGTGATTTTTTTAATAGTTCTCATAATTTATCTTCGATTTTGACGTGTCACATGGAAAGTCTAGCGACGGGTGTGAATATGATGTGATGATAATACGTAGTTACACAATATCGATTGTAGATTATAAATTTCGATTGTCGGTTAGGATATATAGTCAAAATATCAATGTAAAGGCGATTTTTTAACAATTCTCTCAATTTTTCTTCGATTTTGACGTATTACACGGAAAGTCATGCGACGGATGTGAATATGACGCAATAATATTACGTAGTTACACAATATCGATCGTAAATTCTAGATTTCGATTGTTGATTAGGTTATTTAGTTAAAATTGCTTGGAAAAAATGGTTTTTCTGTTGTTCTCTAAATTTTATTCATTTTCGCATGTTTCGTTCCATTTTTGACAACTTTTCCGTCATTTCTCAGCAAAGCGAGAAAGAAATTTTGTCTTCCTTCGGAAATACTCTTAATCCCATCGGACGAATTTTCCATGTTCTAGTTATGCTAAAAATGGCCCTTTCTTAACGTTCTCTTATAATCCATTCATCCTTCATTATTCAACCTACCTCTCTTTCATTTGTATTTCAGAAAGGAGAGGCACATGCAAATGACAATCTCCCCTGTTCACAAAGAAGAAACTATTAGCGCGCGTTATTTGTTCGCGAGAGCGGGGTCGAAAATAAATATTCAGACGTTTGACGTGACGTTAAAATTGAACGAATAGCAGTCGAACGATGGCTCGTTCGCGATTCTAATTTCCAGCCAGCGGCCGGAATGCGAAACGAATTCCCCCTCTTAATTATTCGCAATAACATTAATTAAATTCAATTCAACGACGAAAGGAAAGCAGCGATGGAACGTGATTTGTCGAACGGAATGAAACGCGCTGGAAGATCAACGTGAATTAAGTTTCCGCGTAATTTCGGCTCTCCCGGACAGATAGAGGGTGTCCGAACAATAAGTTTCGTCGTGTTGCGTATCGTAATAAATCTCTGTTGCGTGGCTGTGTTCGGGCTAAAAAAAATCGACGTCCCTGCGTATCGCGGGGGTGATAGAATTTGTCAATCGAGCGAAGAATGGGTCCATAGCTATAGGTGGACGAACGAAGAGTATTCGGCCTGCAGCTCTAGCGACGTGGCAGAAGACCGGTTGGACCGACTGCATCGGTTTAATCCTCGAATAGAGGCTGCCTTGAAGTCTTTTTCGAACGAGTGATTAGGATGAATGAAGCCGAGCGACAGAGCTGGCGGAAGTGCAGCTGGAACAATGTCCGGGTGAGTCATTGCATGCGTTTCTTGTTCAGACTAATAGCCTTACTTTCCAATTTTCCTTAGCCAGGCTAACAGTTTTATTCGCGACCTACGTGTGTGGATAAATCTTTGGAAAATGGTTCCAAGGTAAGAGCTTCGCAGCTCTTTAAACTATTTCCCATCGTTTGCTATCATTTTCAATATTTCCACATTACCGGGATATCAAGTTATGAATTTCAAATGCCCACATAGGGACTCCTCAGTTTAGGATTTTATGAGAAAAAGGTATCTTAGCATAGATGAAGGAAAGTGATTATAATGTCACATTCTATGTTCAAAATTTAGAAAGTTCTCAGTATTGAGCACAATGAACAACGTGCTGCCAATTTTTCGAAATTTTGTTTTAAAATTTTATTTTTTTTTCCTTCTTTTTTCGTACAGAGTTGTATGTTAGCTCCATTGCACTTGGTATTAAGATTACGCGTAGTTAGGGCACTGTCGAAGGTAGAGAAGCAGGCAATTGTTGCATGAAAGTGAATAGAAAATACTTACGTAAGTACGTGTATTTTTAAATTTTGGCGACTAGTTATAATTATTTGGAAACACGAATAATTGTAACTATGAATATCGATAAATTCGGGATACTCTCACCTAATTTTCAAGATAAGAGCGACACTTCTAAAAGTCTTACTTTCTATGCAATACTTAATTTTATCCAAAAAGAGATTTTAGAAAATCTCGGAATACCGATAGAGCAATTCCGATTTGCTTTCAGGAAAGTAAATTCTACAAGAATTACCCAATAAATATTGCAGTTTGAAATCCGCGTTGAACAGTGTTATCAGAAAATCGGATATCGGGGGTTGAAAATGAGAAAGAAAGGGGTACTTTTCTTATCGTTGGTGTGTATTTTTATTCGCAACATATGATTCGATTTATTTCCATGTTATCTCTGAGCAACGTTTGCGTATAACGGGTTGTCCAATTTACTTCCACGTTGTTTCCGAAATGCCAGAAGCTTATTGCTTAAAAGGATATCTGCTAGTAATCAAGCAACCCCAAAGAGCAAAAGGAAGCTCTCAGCGAACGTCGGGGGTACGGGACAGGGATTTGTTCGCGAGAAACGATAAAACGGGAATGCTTGGAAATTTTGGTGAATCCACAAGTCGGGAAATATAATTTCGGTAGAAAACAGCCCGTCAAAATCACACTCTCGGGCGGACCGCCGATGCAACGTAACTATTCACGACCCCGATGTAATTTTATTCGCGATCACGGGAACGTCGAAACAAAACACGCGGCAACGAACTATTTACGTTCTATCGGGGTGAAATAAACGCCGAGCCAGAAATTTCGGAGCTCTTTGGGTACGCTGCCATCCCCAAAACCGGACGAGGCATTAAGCGAAACAATCTGCCTCGTCAAATTCCATTCGTTTACGAATTTCATCCCGTCATTATATCCCTTCGTGACGTTCGCTGCGCCCCGTTGTTTCAGCATTCTCCAATATGTAACCGTTTCGATTTTATTTTCAGTTCAATGCGGAAAATCGACTACACAGTTTTTGTTTATTCGACGCTTGGAAAAATTGCAGCAAACGAGGATCGGTTACCTATCGCTCCTTTCAGCAGAGACATTTTTAGGGATTAATTTCTGCTATTTTCCTATCAAGGGCTATTTTGAAAAATCACCGTGATGATATTTGCTTTTTCTGTTGAAATTCGTCTCAATTTCATCTCGAATTTAACCAAGAGAAAAGTTTCTTTTTAGAACCGTGATTGGTTAATAGGTAGACCTAAACTTTTCCAGCTCTGTGAACACTCCGTCAGTCACAGCTTATCAAGTGCATGAGAAATCTTCAACTGAAATTAAAAGATAGGATTTAAAATCGGAGAGGGAAAGACAGGGTTTAAAATTACATCGGAAATCCAACTCTGTACGCGCAAGAAAAGTAATCGTGAATTTTGTAATTTACATTCAGGAAAATAATTTTACTATCTTTGTCGTGGTTATTAATGTTTCTTTATTCAGAGATTATCTCGAATATTATAAGAGATATATGCGGTTTCAAATATAGGTAAGTAGACACGAGAAAATAAAAGCTGGCAAATGGAAGGTTATTAAAATTAAAATCTAAAAGGAAAAAAAAAATAAATAAATAAAATCTGGAAAAAAAATAAATTAGACTTGAAAAGAAAAAAAGATATCGTTAAATTGCTTAATGGGGTGGAGTGGAAAACCCTAACCTCACTTCGGATTCCGCCCTCCCCGCTCTTCACTTGAAAAATTTTAACGTGTCACTTCAAAGGGTAAACCGACAAATGACTCGAGGAGAGGCGCGGCCCCCTTTATATAGCCCCCGGTAAGCCGAAAATCGACGGAAATTTCCGAAATTTACCGATTCCATTGTTGATTACTTTTCCGATGTAATAGCTAATAAATTATCGATTTCTTCACTTTTGTTGTAAATTCATATCGTGTGCAATTTGTTATTAACAGTATTAATTTATTATTAATAATAAATTTGTCAATCTGCATACTTTTTGCAAACTATAATTACATTCTCGTTCTCAGAGTATAAATTACGATGGTAATAGCTAATGATTTATTAATTTTTAAATTTTTATTACAAATTCTCGCTTCGAGCAATTTATTACTAAGAATTTTAATTTGTTATTAATAATAGATTTAGCAGTTTGCACATTTTTGCAAATTATAATCGCATTCGTGTTCCCAGCGTTTAAATTACAATGGCAAAATCAAATGATTTATTAAATTTTTCATTTCCATTGTATATTTATGCCTCGAAATTGTTATTAACAATAATTCGAATTGTTTGTACACTTTCTGCAATCGCGAATATATAATTACAAGTCAAGTAAGGATAGTACAGAATATATAATTATTTTGATACTTTTACCCTTAATATGCAAAAAAATAGTGACCTAGAAATGAGCGATACTGACCTCATTTCAATCATCACATGCACGCCGTGAGATCATTTAACTCCCCCTCCTTTATAACCTCAATAGCATCGGAAATAATTCAGGTATTCGATTGAAATGGGCTACCGTGTATATACCTCCACGGAAAAAAGAGAATAAAAAGAAGGGAAACGGAGAAGAAAGGGATGAAGTCAAACAAGCTCGGCTAGAAAGTGAACCCATCGAAGTTTACCCGAATCTCACAGCGATTCGGCACGAGCCGAAGAAGCAGCCCGAAGTTTCGGAATGTCTGATTCCGTGAAAAACTTTCGAAGAGAGTGCGTCGAATGGGTGGTTATCAAGCTAGAGCAGCGTCGACGACGTTGCATGTACCTCTGCACCGGTTCCCGAGAAAATTCCGTTTCCCCGTGGAATTCCTGACGGATTCGCGTCCCATTTTCCCCGGGGGTGGCGCCGGGACACGTGCCTTCCCACGATTAACTCGCAGACCACGGGATCGCCGGTTCCATAGTAAATTCGGATCGTAAATTCTCCGCCGTGCTCGAATTGAAATGCATTAGCTCGACTTTTCATTTCCGAGAGACGAGCGCTGCTGCACCGTTGATATCGATATTACCTATTTACCCCGATTCATCGCCGCGACTTCTCCATGTACCAGCAGCCCCTGCCAGTTCCTCACCCCGCTGTGCCCCTGAATTTATCAAGATGGAAGTTCCGATCACTTCCATCCACCGCTGAAAAACCGGTAAAATAATTCCTCCGGTTCTCCGGGTCTTCGATTCCCCTGGAAGGAGTCTCGCATGCAGAACACTTGGAATTCTTCGAGACCGAATCAAAGGGGTGGTTTGATGAGGCGTATAGATCCGAGGAGAAGAGAATGGCGCGTTTCGTGCTCGGCCAGGGCTGTACTGCTGGGAGCACGGAGTAGTTGACCAGCTCGTTACCTATGGAAACATGACGAATCGCCACGCGAGGGGTAATTACCATCGCGTTATGAATCATCGTGTTAATCGCCCTCGGTGGCAACGTCGAGATTAGTACGCGTGTTTCGGTTAATAACAATTTCGAACAGGCAAGAAGCATCGTTTTCACCCTGCCTCGGGATATCGTAATAATTAATTCGGCAAAATAATTTCACCGACTGGCCGTTGATGCCGTGAGTACCTCGCGAAACTTTCGGGCCAGATTCTTATGAATTATCGCGGTATAAATCTCGTGGGTAGCTTGTTACAGGGAAAAGTACTTTATCTCCTCCGTTTAGTCGAGGTAAGAAAGGGAACCGGCTGGCAGAGGGGTTGAAGAACGGGGGCCAGGAGGGTTGGAAAAAAGAGCTATCGGAAATAATCGACCATTTCGAACGATTGATACGAGAAACGGTACAACGGCGCGGAACAGAGGCAGGGAGAAGAAGGTGCATTCGCAGGCGTGAAAAACGAGGCAACTCCGTGTCAGAACTAACAATAAATCTGGAGAAATATTACGTAAATGCCCGCCATATCGTAGCAGTGACACTGAAAAACGGTACATTCCATTTATTAGCAGGTCTCTCGAGCACAGTCGAACGAATTCATCTTTCGCGATGGGCCTGGAATCATTGAATCATTCGTGGTCCGATCCACTATAATTTTCTGCGTCTCCTCGGCAGATTCAATTTTACATAATAAATTTTACACACAGAGTATCCGTCTCATTAACAGAATAATATGAAAAGAAATTGTTCGAAATTATAATTATAAATTAAATTATAATTTTCTTTTCAGAAATTTTATTTGCTTACTTACAAATGTAACAAAAATATAACAAAATGTCAGATCAGGGGTGGAAAATTAACGAGACTTGATTTTTTAAATGTGATTCTTGTACACTGTATCTGATCCTGGCAACGAGAGTTTCGATGGGTCTGGAATCATTGAATCATTCGTGGGCCGACTCACTATAATTTTCTACACCTACTCGGTAGATTCAGTTTTACATAACAAATTTTACATACAGCGTATTCATCTCATTGTCAGAATAATATAAAAACAGATTGCCCAAAGTTATAATTTTCTTCTCAGAAATTTTATTTCTTTATGTGAAACTGGGTGCAGGAAAATGACAGATCTGATATGGAAAATTAACCAGATTTAATTTTTTGAGTGTGATTCTAATGCATTGGCAATGAGAGTTGTTTATCATAGTTGCTTACTAATTGTAAGTTTAAATAAGTGAATAAAATAAATAGACCTGTACTGAAATATTAAAAATTCGACATGTTAAAGGATTTAATTACGTTAATGTTCCAAACTCGATCAAACAGATCGATTCTCCTCTACTTTGCCAAGAGTTATTTTAATTTATTGCAATGTAAATGAATGCAATCTAATTGACCCACTTTCATAATTCTTTTCCAATATCTTTATCATCTGTTACCTACGGTACTAGCCTTCCTTTGCAAAACCGAATTTAATTTATCGTCATGAGATTCTCTTTTACCAGATATACACTCGTTCGTAGTACTCGAATATACAATCATTTTAACCGGCACTGTATATTTCGAAGCTGCCCAATTATCCAAGCTCTTTCAGACGAGAATCGGGTATCAATTTCGCACAAGTTCGGCATGAAATAGAGGAACAAGGTTATCGGTGAATTTTTAAAGCCACTGAAGGAATGGGACGAGTTACTGAAAATTTAATATTCCACGTTCACCACTCGTTACGACCCGTGAAATATAGATTGCTAATAAAATATCGACGCGGGGATAAAACATGGTTATAGTCAAAGTTGGCGCGAAGTGTTGGTTCGGTGACATGGTTGGCTCGCGTGGAAAATGGCACACGAGCGAATCCGCGTGTGTAAATCACAGCTGCAAGTTCTTACGAATTCACCTTTCGAGCTGCCACGATCGAGGCATCGACTCCTCGAACCGAGTTTCGATCGTAACTTCTCGAAGCTCCTCGGAATTCCCGGCAACTTCCAATTCTTCCGGGGGTCCCGGAACTAACCGATTCCCTCGAGTTCTCCAGGAATTTCTCGAATTCTCCGATTCCACCGAATTCTTTTAACCCTTCAGAACCCTGTGAGACTTTGCGAATTCTCTGGATCCTCTGGTACCATCGAATCAAATTCCCGAGAGTCCCCGAAGGCTTCAGATTCTAGACCAAGCTCAGAAGTCTCGGGATTACTTCCAGATCTTCGAACTTCACGCAAGTTCCTGACTCTCGGTGAAATCTTTGCTCTTTCCGAGTTCCCTGATCGTCCCTAACTTTCCTGGACTAACCTCCCGAACTCTCGCGAGTCCTTTGGAACCCCGAGTCTTCCGGAATTGCCAGATTACTCTAACCAAGCGAATCCTCGAATCTCTCAGAATTTTCCGCCATGTTCGAACACTTTGAAGCTCGCTCGAAGTTCCAGAGGAATCGTTAAATTGTTCCCGTTTTATCCAAAGCTCTTCAGCTGGACCATTCTTCCTTTCTTATTACTCTTTTTCTTCAGAAACGAGTTCGTTATTAGCCGAGAATTTATGCTGGAAAGTCCGCGTCGTTGTTGTAATTCGAGGTTACAGCGGAGGAAAATTCTGGCCCAGTCCGCGCGTAATTTTTCCACTTTCTCGGTTACGAGAATTACGCGCAGGCTCGTAGCTATATATTCGCGAGTTACAGGGGACCCGCGCGATATTCTCCGGCTAAACGATAATAACACACGCTGCATGTGCACCTCGGGAGACATTCCGGCCCAATGTATGCACCGTGCATCGCCAGAGAGCAGACAATGCGTATCGTTGCAGCTGTCAATGAGACTCATGGAACCTCGTTAGCTCGCCGTTCTTTTCAACCAACAACCTGCAATTCCACTGTCCCCGCTGCAACGAGCTACTTGCCTTTTTAATATCCGCTGCAATGTAATCGCGTTGTTGACACTTTGACTGCCAATTTGGTTAGTTATATATGACCAATATGGCCACGGTTTTCCCTGTGATGCCACGGTGGTCATTGGTGAACAGAGGCGCTTGAAATACTTACAATTGTAAAAATTGAATGAAAATTGCCAATTAGTGTCAATTGTCAACCGTTACCAAGGCGCCAGGATGGTCATTGGTGCCTGGAGGGGCTTGAACTACTTACAATTGTAAAAATTGAATGAAAATTGCTAGTTAGTGTCAATTGTCAACCGTTACTAAGGCGCCACGGTGATCATTGGTGAACAGGGGCGCTTGAAATACTTACAATTGTAAAAATTGAATGAAAATTGCTAGTTAGTGTCAATTGTCAACCGTTACCAAGGCGCCAGGATGGTCATTGGTGCCTGGAGGGACTTGAACTACTTACAATTGTAAAAATTGAATGAAAATTGCTAATTAGTGTCAATTGTCAACCGTTACCAAAGTGCCACGGTGGTCATTGGTGAACAGGGGCGCTTGAAATACTTACAATTGTAAGAATTGAATGAAAATTGCTAGTTAGTGTCAATTGTCAACCGTTACCAAGGCACCACGGTGGTCATTGGTGCCTGGAGGGGCTTGAACTACTTACAATTGTAAAAATTGAATGAAAATTGCCAGTTAGTGCCAATTGTCAACCATTACAAAGGTGCCACCAGTGGTCACTCGTGACTGTCAATAAGATAAACGCTCCATTGGATCAGAATGTTGCCTTATATCACCAATTTATTATTATTTTGTCATTATATGCCTTGAATAATAAAAATACGTGATTTCAGCGAGGCAGTCAAAGGGTTAAACGGAAAATATCGTTGGACGCAACGAACCGACGGAATAACTCGTTCTATGCGGTCATCAGCGTCGCGTCCCGTTGACGAGACAAAAATTTGCCCGACCAGCCCGTTGCGTCCGTTATTATTCCAATTACTTGATACTGCGCGCGGTTTACCCAAGTTTCGCCGAAACCAGCTTTCCGCCACGAGTTTCGCGTTTGAAAAATGGGGTTCAGATTGCGGATAGTTCGTAGGTTGAAATTGTCGCGAATTTCGCTCTCGCGGAGTTGGATGGTCCGGTTAGCTGGTCGACGGTTGTGGAAATTGCGACGGGTACATCGCGATTGGTCAAGTTTTTTGGAAAATCGAGGAGTCGGTTATTTTTGAAGGAAAAAGGGAACGTCGGAACCAAATGGGATAGACGTGAGCTCTGTAGAAGATCAGTGTGAAAGTATCTTTCGCTACTTACGTCAGGGATTTAGGTTTTGAGGGAATTAAAACTGTCTCTCTTGTACCATCGCTCAGATGGAGACTCTCGAGCTTCATAGGGTATTAAAGACTGTTGGCAGACAGAATTTCTAACGTAATCGAAGGTGTACGTACAGGACCAATTCCTAGTAACTAAATTTTATCACGAAACTCGATCAACCTAACTTATTCAAAGGCAGGTACAATTCTAGATTAGTACCATTAATGGTGCATCGAATATTTTTAGACTGTATAAAATCGTCGAACAATTAAATATGGAATTAACATTAGAACCACTTATAATAGACTTGTAATGTCTACATAAATATGGCGTACATAAACGATATCAATTAAATTATTATAATGGTAATAAACGAGGGAAATTAATTATGCTCCTAGTGGAAGAAGAATTAGTATTAATTTCGCGAAAAGGAGTTGCATATTTCCAATAATTCCAAAAATAAAAAATCCCAAACGAGTCATTTTAGTACCCTACGTAGTTCCAGTGTTAAATCCACGGCATAACTGTGATCTATAGGTACTTCTACAAGATGACACGCAATTTCGTCACACGTCTACGTATACACATTTGCAATGATTCGCTATGATCCACGCGCGGGATGCAAATGGCACTCGTTGATATCGAGATCACGGCTATCATATCACGGCATTGTGTTCCAAGTTGCGTCGTTAATCGCACATTTTAATCAGCGAAAGTGAGTTTGTCGGCAACGGCCATTGCGCAGCGCTAAGTCCCTCTTGTCTCTTTCGGTGAAACAATGGGGTTGCACCCCGCGCGAGCGATTTACGACGGCGAGATCGCGTGCACCCGCGTAACGATGCAATTTCGCCGCGACTGCAGCGGCTGAATCTCGTGGTGATGGCGCGACCGGAAGTGCCTGAGCAACCGGGAGAAGAACAGCGACGCGCTCGTCAGCGCGCAAATCCGCGCAAAAATTGTCGCGGCCTGGCCGCGGTGCAGTCGCAGCTGACGAATCGCGCGGACGGAACGGAATCCTTTGCATTTTTAACGTTCCATGAATTACATATTATACGTAGGACGCGCCACTCCGTGATGAATATTTATGCAATTAAAATCGTTGTTTATCGGGCTCCCGCGTGAATAATAAAGATTAGTCCGTTCGTCGCGGACGCGTGATGGGATTCTGCATAATTCATGCGTGCAAATGGGCGTGCTTCGGCTTCGAGGCATGGGATTTCGGTGGAAGATTGATTGAGAAACGGAGTTGGGCTTCTTTTTTGATACATGTATCGGTGGTGGATTACGTGGAAACGGTGCATGAGACATGGTGCCCGCGAAATGGTCCACGAGTGGACGGCGAGATCGTTGAATGCAGATGATCCCGGCAAGATTTCAGAGGAGACTTATTTATGCTAAAATAAGAAAAGAAAGCTATAGATACGCGTAATCCAAGCATAAAGTGCAATGCGCATGACATATAACAGTCCATGAGAAACAAAATGCAATTTTGCTATAAAATTTTGGAATATTGACAAAGTTCGAATGGAACTTTGAAAATTTACGATAAATAGGAATTATGTATCTTAAACTTAGATCGTAGCTCTTTACTTTTTATCATTTCCTAAAAATTACAATACTCTTTGAGAAAAAATATCAGTAATCAGGTCTCACCACGTGGGGGTGGCTACGCTACGTCCCTGACCGTAGGGCCTTACAATGAACGCTCTACTGGCAGCCTTCTGTACCAAAGATACTCCTTGACACAGAATCTATCTTACGATAATTTAAAACTAAGGTTCATGCATCCCACGATGTAAAGAAATTTTTAACGATGAAGTATCTGAGCTAAAATGAAGTATAAAAGCAAAGAAACAAATTAGAAATTAGTACGGAATAAATAAGAAAGAGAATATGCAACGAATAGAATAAACAAGGGGAAAAAACAAATTAGAAATTAATAAAAATATGAAAAATAAATTGAAAATAATTCCTGATTCTACAGGGAAAAAGAAGATGAAAATGAAGAATAAAATTTTTCCGTTCGAAGCTTCGTTGTAGAGATAATCAATTTTGAATATTCCTTTAAATATTTCAATGCGTGGCAGGCCCAGAGATTTAAAACTATAGAGCATAGGCAGGCAACAAAGCACGTTGGCTAGGTTCAGAACGATAACAAATTTCCAATGTTTTGATTTCTTATGCTCGAGGCTTTGGAATGTTAGGTCTTAATTAGCGAGCGACGGCTAACGTGTATACCAGTGTGTTCCGGAAATTTTACGGTCCGCCGCACATTGGAAGTGGAAGGGGTAGCTGACTCTCGACGAATCAAGGGACCGTCTAGAGGAAGCTACGGTGCGACGGAGCTAGTCTAATACGAAAACTTGACGCGACCGGACGTGTCACGCACGGACGTAACCCACGCGGCTTATCTATTGCGTAATACGACCATTTCTTTTCTCTTATCATTTGCACACTACTGTTAACTCTCTTCGGCTAATACCTGCTTGTTTATTACCTTCTTGAACATTAATATACTAAATCAATCTCGCTTTTTACTTCTTTTTTGGTATTTCAATTTTGAGTTTGGTCGATGAAGTTACCAGTAGTTCAAATTATAATACGATCGTTTAATTTTATCGTAATTAGTTATGGTTTCGTATATTTGTTTTAAATTCTGTATTCTCTTTTTTGCAGATTATTAATAGATTGCAAGAAGCACGTAGACGCATTGGACGCTACGAACGTATTTGAGAATCAAGTATGGCCGCCAACGGACGCCTGCGTACGCAGCGTGGACGCCATGACGGTTCGTCTTCGAGTCTCCTAACTTTCCGTGGAAATCTGGTAATATTGAATCTATTATAACGAAACCAGAGGTAATTCCTTTGATGCGTCGTATTATAAATGTCTATTTAAATCAGAAATTGAAATAACGCACATTTTACTGCATTTCGGTCGCGAATATTTTGTAACGTCGTTATAATTTGTCTCGGAATAATAATTTTTATTATTTCTACGAAAGAATCGGAATTATAGACACAAACAATATTCGATATCGCGCAGTATGATTGTGCAGACATATTTCAAAGTCTAATAATGAACAGTCTCATATAATTCCTTGCATTCAGTCGTATTGCAGTATAATTCTTCTAATATTTTACATTTATTCGTCGGTATTTCAAGCACGTGTTCTGTTTCGTGCGTCTATTATCGCGACAACGGCTCAGGGTCAGCTCTAACGGTAAACACAGCAGTAGTTTTTTTTAACAAACGTTCGACGAGTTCTCGACGGAGAACTCTTCCCCCATCCCCCCTAATTTTTTTTCTTCCAGGAATCTGTGGTCGCGCGCAATGCGGCCGTTAGAGTCAGTGCTTTTTTATGTATGACGTATCACATTCCTTTGTCAGAGCCCAGTGGCTCGTATAAAGTATAATCATAATTGGCACACGCGAGGGTAGAGTCAGTGTTGATCGCCTTAGGCAAAAGAGTCAGTGTTTGTTCGCCGATTGAAATTCAAGCGGTCGCGTTAATAATATTTTATTTTTCTTTTTTTATTTATTCATTCCTTTTTTCCGAAATATTCGTTACCGGTATTAAAGTCAGTGCTTGCCTGGAAAGGATCCACAACGGTGCTCCTGAAGCCAAAAATGTAAGTATATTTATATATCATAAATTAATTAATTGTAGTCTTTTAAATTTGTTTTATTATTGATTATTAATTATTAATTATTAATAAAAGAATAAAAATGTAGAGTTTAATAAATTTTGAATTATTACATTAAAGTTTCAATTTTTTGATTTAAACAATTTCTCAAATTATTAAATTGTCTTTAAGATTATAATATTCGATGCTTTTTGTTACAGATTTTTGCTGCATCCGTTTTTCCATGCATCCTGTGAGTCTACCCCCCATGGCAACCATCACGATGACGGTCTTCCTCCTTCGACCTTCGACCTTCGACGTTTCTTCGTGACTTCCTACCAGCAATTGCAGCCATTTCTTCGCATCATTGGTGAGTCGCATGCATTTTGGTTCCTCTGGTCACTCAATCATGTCGTAGGATGAAAGGTCCAAATCGACACGAGTGATTGGTTGTATTACGTAGAATTTTTGACGAGCATAGTGACCGCGGGTATTTATTATACCCGTGAGTAGTAACAGAATGTATACTGTATTTTATTTCTTAAGTCAGGATAGGTTTTCTTGCACATCGCGCTTCTGAATAATAATAATAAAAATATGGATAGTTAGTTCATAGTATATTAACATACATAATATTGGTAACATAAATAGTCCAATATTGTTAATTAGTTTACTATAGAATAAAAGTTGAAATAAATATTAAAATACCGATATGTTGGTATATTTTATAGCGCAGAAGTCGAATGACCTTCGACTTCGTTGCTATGAAAAGTACAGTTATGACATAGCAACAATGATTATAAATCTTATCATTGTTGTTTTAATAAATAAATTAACGTTAATTATTAATTTTCTTTCGATCGAAAATGTATTAAATAATATGTGCAAGAAAACATTTCGCGACAGATAGATTTTGGAGTCAAAGCAATAAATTTGAACTGTATCTTTGTTCTCGAAAATGTGCTTTGACGAAGAAATCGTCTGAGATTATTTTTATTGAATTTTAAATTAGAGTCAATTATTTCCATTAAGTCGAGTCTTTGCTTTCACGAATAAATTCCTTGTTCATTATCAATATTTCCTTTCAGTATTCAAATTTCAATAATTTGTTCATTTTATAAAGTAAAGTCATTGTAGATAAATTGCAAAAATACCAGATGAAAAAACGTTAGTCCGTTAAATAAACGCTAATCATGTTTTTAGATTAGGATTTTCAGGTTTAACCCCTTCCGTGTTCATTGCCAGGAGCTCACTCACGTGCCCAGGTGCTACTTGGGTGTGCGAATGGCAGTGGGCATGATGACCATAGTTCATAAGCTCGTAATAATTTTTTTAGCGGCTGACGATGAGTTAGGGTATCGTGCACGACGTATTTTCCGCATAGTGTTTGTGGTTAGGTTGTGGAATTGCGTCGTTCGTACAATTGCTTCGCTTCCTTTTCCGAATATTTATATTTATGAATTTTGCAAATTCGTAAATATTAATTGCAATGGGAGACCATAACCTGCTATTAAATACAGCAGATTATAAATTATAGATATTTTCTTCGGACAATTGATATACTCGCATTTTACGCAAAGGTCCCTAGCCATCGTCAGCCGATTTCAGTAAATGGTACGTACTGTTAGAGTGTGCAAGTAGTATGTTCGCACTCGGGTGTCGGGGGTGTCCCGGGACGCTTTCTGTAGTGTAGGACTTTGCGCCCGGGTGATGTGTGAGAACCGTGGAGTGTGGTGTGTTGGAATGCTTGAGTTTTGCCATTTTTAAATATAGGGTTAGGTAGGTAGGTAGTATACTTCTGGTATGTGTGTTAACTATAAGTAGGTAGGGCCGGGCAGGTTGGCACAGTCTCAGCTCGGGTAGGCGCGTTTTCGCGTGCACAACCTGTTTCAGGAAATATGATTTGAATAGTCGACGGTGAAGCTGGCACGTTTGGGGGTTGCCATTCGTCACTAGCTTTACCTATCGATTTTTTCAAATTTTCGTCGCGGTCGGGGTCGTGATCGAACGGGTATGTGCTCGAGTTTCTGCACGTGTGCACGAACAACGATCACTCCGATCGTTGCTTGTCCATGTGAATCTTGATTAGCTTCGGGTTCGTATTTTTTTTTTTTTTTTTTTTTTCCGATTAGAGAATCTCGAGCCTAGATATAAGTTTCAGCGGGCATGGCGCCCGAAGAGAGAAGAAGAGGCTGCCCGACAAACTGTCACGAAGAGGGCGGCCTAAGGATGATTTCCCATCTAAAGGATGGGGAATCATTCTTGTTAATACTTTTGTCACTATGCTCTTATTTAGTATGTAGTAGTAGTAGTTTGTTTACTGGCCGATCTACATCGGTCCATCATCCTGTTTTGGGCAAATCGCGATTTTTGCAAATAGCGTTGCGAGTAATAAATCACGGTTTGAATTAGCGTTGCGGAGGAGACCAGATTTCGGGATGTTAATTAGAGTTGCGAATAAATTTGATCACGGTTTGAATTAGAGTTGCGATGAAGCAATGATCGCGTTTGATTTAGTGTTGCGAATTATGAGATCGCGATTGTTTTTGATACCCTTCTATATGAATTATTGTTTCTTGTTAAATAGTTTGTTTAGAATTAAATGCATACAATTTTGATTAATTTTTAATATATTATAGCGTTGCGATTTTTATTAGGCGGGATTTTTCTAAAGTAGCTTTTTTTAAATACAGAGAGAGTAATTTTTATTAAATTTATTTCTAGAATTAGCGTTGCGTTTAACTTTATCGCGTTTTTTTTTTCTAATTACCCACCTTCATAATTAGCGTTGCGTTGAAATATGATCGCGTTTTTAAAAGTAGTGTTGCGAATACGTAATGCCCAAAATACTTCCACTGGGACTGTGGAAGTTCCGTCCTGTTCCTGAGGAGAATCACCTGTTGCGGCTATAGAGCTGCACATGGGTGGTCGCACATCAGCAGCCTGGACCATGGCTGCCCATATATCGCTATTAGTGTTGCGTATTTTCCCATGCGAGTGCATAAATTAGTATTTATTAGTGTTGCGTTTGTAATTAATACGTCTTATGGCTATTTTCGGAAGTCATTTGCTTTTTTCCTTTTTTTTTTTTATATATTTTTTTTTGCTAACGTTTTGTAAATGGTAAATTACTTTTTCTATCAAATATTGTGAAGCACTCTTCGCGTTTGATTTCGTACATTTTTTATATTATCAATAGATATAATAAATTAGTGTTGCGAAATTTGAAATATTCCACTCACGGTTTGTTATTCGGGTTTACATTGAGTGGAAATTTTTGTTTCGGTGGCCCTTCTGGCTACCATTGTTTTCTTTTTCAGCGCCCTTTGTTACTGAAATGTTTGTTAATGAAAACACTGCTGTATAAAATCTTTGTCTATTTTCAATCATTTTTTTGTTTCCTTTTTTTTTCATAAAAGATTAAATTTTTTCAAATCGGGCTTTCAAAATAATGGTCGCTACAGCGATCTTAGAATCAATAGTATAGGGACTGTTCATTATTATAATTAATTTTTTTACCGGTATATCTTTGTTCGTTTGTTGGTAAATTTCCAAATTTTCAAATTTGTTTTGCATCAATCAAAATTCATTCGCGAAACTCGTTTGCTTTTAATTGAAATATTGCAAGTAAAATTTTTCGTGTATGTAATTCAACTCTTCGTACAAATATTTTTTTTTTTTTTTTTTTTT
>NW_016908796.1:866637-906044 GCF_001483705.2 Eufriesea mexicana | reverse complement strand
TTTTTTTTTTTTTTTTTATGTTCGGATGAATTGCTATTTTTTCTTTTTTTTTTTTTGTAAAAATAATCACAAATAAATTGCAGTAAAGTGTGATTATTTTAAGTACAATTTTTTTCTTTTTTTTGCGTATCATTAAAATTCTTTTTCATTAAAACTTATTTTCTTTCAGCTGCCATTTCTAAAAAGATTTTTTTTTATCTATTAATCCAGAACACGAGTTTGTTTCAGATTTATTAATTTATAAGTCAGTATAGTAAGTATGTCAGAGGCCCTGAAGAGGAATAATACGCATGGTAGGAAATGACATAAAGGAAAGTCGTATGTGAGTCTCATTTATTTATTTATAATTTTATCACATTAATTATTATAATTAATTACATCTCGTGTGATTTTACTAATTTTTCTGTAGTTTGACGTGTTTCAGGAACCACTGTGAGATCTACGGAGGTAATGTGAGAAGATTGAAATCCCATATAATTCCCATATCCCTTTCCATTTAAGGTTCAGATTTCTGTATAGGTAGAAGTGAAATAATATACATGAAAAGAAATAATTTAAAGGACAGTGGTGTGTAAGCCCTATTAATTTTTTTATAATTTCATCGTATTAATTACTATAATTAATTACATCTGGAATGATTTTACTAATTTTTGTGTAGTTTGATATGTTTTAGGAATCATCATGAGACCTGCAAATATAAAATGAGAAGATTCAAATTCCATTGAACTGATGCATCCCTTTCCTTTTCCCTTTAAAATTCAAATTTTTGTATAGGTATTAAATATAGGTTTTCTATAGGTTCTAAGTAAAATATTTAATCCTTTATGTAGTTAGGATATATTTCTATATTTATAATATTTATGCTATATATCGCCCCCTCTCCCCGGTCAGGTTTTATACACGTATATTTTGATGATTAGAATTTTTATATAGGTAGGATTTACAAAATTTGTTTCAGGAACTCTTCTGGACCACTTCTGGGAGGCAGTCACATGGCGTTTTCTTGTTTCTTCGTTGGATGTTGATATTTATCTAAGTGGAGTGAATGATAATCCTTAGATTTTTATTAGGCAGGGGGAATTAGATTTTTAGTGAGGCAGGGGGAATTAGATTTTTAGTCAGGCAGGGGGAATTAGATTTTTAGTCAGGCAGGGGGAATTAAATTTTTAGTTAGGCAGGATATTTTTAAATTAAGTAAAATTTATGTTTAAGTAATATCCTTGTAAGTTAAGATTTTATTATTTAAGTAATGTAATATTTTTAGATAAGTAGTATTAAGGTTAAGTTAGAATAATTATGCGTATTAGTAATTAAGTTTGTGTATAATAGTAAGTTAGTAAAATAAATTTAATTCTTTGCGAGGCATTTCATTTCTCTGGTGTGGGTTTTTCTGTTTTAATTTTTTAATCATCAATTATTCTACATTTTCATGCCCACAAACATGTAAAGTCTTGTTGCACGAACAAAATATTTTTTTTTCTTCGTTTAATCCTTCTAATTACCTATATTCTTTGCCAATGAAAATGTAAAATATTGATGCAGAAATGAAATAACATCTCGCATAGAGTCCTACATTTAGTTTAAGTTTTAATTTACCTTTTATTTCCAGGTTTAGCTTTTCGCGTCGATTTTTCCTTTAAATCCTTTTGCCATTGTTCTGCACAGCGATCAAATTTTGAACGCTTTGCAGACTTGCATCAAAAGGAGAATTTATTTGAATATTAGTAAATTTTTCCGCGAATGGAGGGAGGATGGGTCGTGGATAGGGTGGGTCTCCATTCGCAGCACCTCCTCGTGGTGAGACCTGGGCAATCGCTATTATTTGACATATCATTCCTAATCGTATCACTATAGTTATACCATACGTAACTAATAGCTATGATACAATTATGAATAATATAGCAAGTAATGCGAGCTAATTGGCTGCGACGTTAGGGTTATATATTTTCGTCTGTTAAATTAGATAGAAGAGGTCGATGAGGAATCTTCTAGTAGCCTTCCTGTACTCTGTTTTCAGATTTTAGACATAATTCGCATAGGTATATCAATTAAAATAGCGTTCATCGAGGTCCATACCTCGTCTCTAACAAAGGTTAACAAAGGTAATTGGCTGATTAGCCAAGGGGTATTTTCCCTGGCCACTTCCGATACACGGCACGCCATAAATATCACCATACACGAAACATTTCTTCAAATATTTAGCTTTCCAGAAATTCCCCGATTCGTTCGTGACTAGGAGTAGAAATCAAAACAACGCAAATTCGTTGACAGCATAATCTACCATTGGTATTCGATGACGAATTGATTAATTAATTTTCAATACGCTATGTGGAGAAATTTTATAATTGTTTAATCATTTCTTAACACGTTAAACGCCACGCTGCTTCCTAGGGACGGGCGCTAGACCCTCCCTTTAGGCCTTATCGGTCCGTACGGCCCAGAAGGACCTATATGACGGCTAACTATGGCGTGAACGGAACGGCACGTAACCGGTGTGGCGTTTAACGTGTTAATAAATGATTATTGATCTTCGCAATCTTAGATCTATCGCGAGATTTCGTACTGGCGAAACGGTAATCGCAAAATGGTTCACGACTGGGGTTAGGATCGCAGGATGAGGGTGCACTCAGTATGATTTCACGAGGGTACCATTCGATATCGCGATAGGGACAAAATGGTCACAGGGAGTGATAGGAAATAGTGGAGGCGTCGATGTTATTCACGGTGTTATTGTCGTTTATGCAAATTTTCGTTTACACGATGGCGCGCCTTGCAATGGAAGGGAAACTCCTCGCGGAAAGAATCCATTGTGTTTCGCGAAGGAACGATGGCTGTTTGCGATCTGGAACTAGACTCGAGTGCAATAAATATTAATGCGACCGGCGAACTTGGATGAATTCATCGCGCACCTGCCGAACCAACTACCACGCTGAATAAAGTCTCGTTCTCAATGCGATGCTAGGCAATCGAAAGATCTGTACACAGCGGAACGTGTTCCCAGCTGCTTTCAGTAACGTGCAAATTTTATTTCGTCCGCTGCACAAGCTCGGCCAGTCTCATAATTCATCACGACCGTGCAATATTACTCTATATCATTTAGCTATCCATTAAATGCTCCTTTTTACTCTGTTAATTTCGTCGTATCAGAGAAAAATAGGGTGCAGTTACCCCATTCGTCATGAGTTTCAATTAATTATCTCGAGGAACAACTTGGGAACGTACCAAGAATTAATATGGAATTTAGGCGAGAAAATAATAGCCTGCAATTTTTCATATTTTTTATTATAGACAGCAATGCGATGTGTGCAAACGTTACATACTTTATGTGAAAAATGGGTGCGACAAAAAATTTCATTTTTTCACTGCCATTTTTCCCGACATTTTTATCATTGCATTGTACTGCACTAACATAGCATTGTAAATACAAATTCGATTTATATTCACTCGATTTTTCTTTTGTCATGATGGTTTTCTGTTGGAGGGGTGGTTCGAGGGGTGGATGGGACTCTGGTTAAGATTAGTAAAAGGTTTCTTGTTTCAAAAAGTTTGTTCTTCACACGCCAATCTCTTACTTGGTCTGACTTCGTCTTCCTCTGTCGAATCATTACAGGCACAAAGCCACCCCTATCCGTTTGTCGGCAACCATTTGGGTCCGATTATCGGCGGGTTTCTTACACTTCAAACCTGGTCTTCAGAATCACCGAAGATCATATGATCTTCTCTGGATTTTGTTAAGCACTGTATAACCCCAAAAATTTAAGGCTAGAACCACCAGTCTTCAATCTGCACCTAAATCCAATTTTCACCATTAATTCTAAGTTTAGTTGTACGATGAAATAAATAATCTAACCATTTTCACGTCCATTCGAGTAAAAATTAATTTTTCCAGGATAAAAATTAATTATTATATTTTTAGTCACTGTCGAAACAAAATCTTCCAAATCGGTCATTTCGAATGTCCGATTTGGCGGTTGAAGTAAGAAATGGAAGATCATTGAAGCGATCGTTGAGGTTTTCGACGCCCCTCCGCGAATCTTTTCACCGAGTGGATCCTTTCACACGGTGCGGCGCGTCGCGACGCCGATTTCCGGAGGACCGGATGGGGAGAACGCGACGTCGAGGGCGTAATGCCCGTTTGAAATTCAAAGGTGAACCATGTTGCACGCAGACACGCGAGATCGATGACGGAATCAAAGAAACGTCGCGAACGATATCAGACGCGAGGCGTATGGTATTATGACAGATATTGTGCTCCGGGCAACGCGTAATGCACCGTGCAACACGAGAAACCTGTCGTCTCGCGAAAGGAAGGTCGAAATTTTGACGTCTGCCATCCCTTTCTCCCCTTCCTTTTAAATGTCATAGGTTGGACGTATTCCGAATAGCGAGTGCTTCCGCGTTCTTCGTGAATTATTATTCTGTCTAGGATATTTATCAGTTATTTTGGCAAACATCAATGACCATGCAATTAGCATAATGGAGGAGAAGATTGGTTATAGGGGTCTTCATTTTTATATTTCTTCCTAAAATTTAATTTAATTCGTAATTTGAATTGTTTTGATATTTTTTATTTTATTTTGGATAGTAGTGGACAATGGAGGAGTTAAAGTTCGACCAGTGTAGGATATTTATCAGTTATTTAAACGAACACGAATAGGAGTACAATTAGTATAATGGAGGAGGGGTCTTCATTTTTATATTTCTTCCTAAAATTTAATTTAATTCGTAATTCGAATCGTTTTGATTTGTTTTATTTTATTTTGGATAGTAGTGGATGACGGAGGAATTAAAGTTCGACTAGTGTCAAGTATTTATCAGTTATTTAGGCGAACATCAATGGTTGTGCAATTAGTACAATGGAGGAGGAGGATGGTTATATGGATCTTCATTTTTATATCTGTTCTCAAAATTTAATTTAATTCGTAATTCGAATCGTTTTGATCTTTTTATTTCAGTTTTAGTAGTAATGGATAATGGAGGAGTTAAATAACCTCGAATGATGTTCATAAATTCATCCCGAAATTCACTATCCGCATATATATAACGAAATATACAGGTCTATTAGAGAAAATCAAGGTCTTCTTGAAATCCCGGATGCATGTCCACCTAACAAAAATTTGTGAACATTATAAAATGTCCTTCTTGAAGCAGGACATTATTCCTTCCTTCATTGGATATATTTTTCGAGACGAAAATTATGGTTTAGAAAATAATTAAGCCAAGCTTCACATCGGACACCCTGTATGTACGATGAAAATAAATTACTTCATTGGCTTGGGAAATTGCGAAAAGGTGTCCCATTGGTTATATATGCGATGAAAAATGATTTAACGAGTAGAAAGGGAGCAGTGAAATCGAATTTTAGACTCGTCATAAAAATAAATTATTTTGTGGCTCGTTACAGGTGCAGGGGCACACGTTTCTGTAATAAAAACGATAGAAATACGACTTTTTGATCGTATATATTACCAATAAAATTTTGATAAAATATATTACCAAACGTTTCGCGCGATATAAAATGTAAACCAGTATAACTGGATTGGGACAATTGGAATATTGTTATAAGCCATTCAATCAATGCCACCGTAGCATGGATACAAAATTACTTTTCTATATTCGCCCGAAGCGCATCGAAAATTATTCAACGAGGCAAATAACGATCGCAAATTTTCCGCGAACGGAAAAATGTCCTACGCGTTACAATTACGTCTCTCTATTGTCTTGCGAAATTACCCAGGAATTGAACAAACTCTCAGCACGCACACGCCTGCATTATCCCGGGGGGATTAAATTAAACCATTTTCTATTGGCGGAGTTAGAAATACAAGCGATATAGATTCCATCGATAAAACCCTTTATATGATCACCGACGGATCGGATATTTGCCATTTTAATAGCCGCGTCGCTATCCCGTTAAATCCCCCATTCGGCCCTGCGTCAAGCCGAATTCTCACCAAACATCCCGGAAAAAGAATTACACGAAGCCCGAACTACGAGCGCTTAACCCACAAAATTTTACGATCTGCCCCGAACGAGCCTCTCCGTGAAAACAATTTATCTCGCAACGTCGAGCAACTTTTTTCCGCCAGAGATCGGCCAGTTTCCAAGCCGGGCCTGTCGGTACGCCGGGCGAAAATGGCGCCGATGCGCGCGTTCACGCTCGTGCAGAGTTTGGCGGAAAAATATCCAGCGACAGCCCGTCGTAAAATTCCCACGGTTCGTCCGTATCCGTCAGAGATCGTCGCATCCCTCACCCCCGCGCGTCTCGTCATCGCGTTAGCGCCATGGTCTACGAGTTGCGGAAGTTGCGGCCGCGAGGAGCGCGGTTTCCGGGCTCACCTGTAATTTTTCCCTCGCCCTGGCTAAATTATAGCCGACGTTGTTGCGTCGCCCTGCTCTGATACCATGCTAACGATTCCCTGTTTTTATATTTTTTCCCCATTTTTTTCCTTCCTCCCGTTTATTTTTTCCCCGCGTTTGGATATTATGTACATAGGTGGCGGCGGTTTTGCATTTCGTGAAACATCGTCGCGATATTGTGGCCGAGTGGAGACCGGCGACTAGTTGTGATGCTATAAAAATATTCGGTGTCGGGAAAGCTCGCAACGTTTGTTAGCCCGTGACCAGGGATTGAAAAGGTTCATTGTGGCTGACGAGTTACGAGTCTTTCTTTCGACGGGTTGTTCTTTGTTTCGGGTACCTTCTGACGAGTAGGAATCACGAAGAACAAAGGGAGAAAATGTAGTAAATATAGGTGTGTTATTATTGTTAGGTTTATTTGTGGCACGATTTGCGTGTACGTATTTCAATGGACACCTGCCAAATTGACAGGTAAAGGAAACTTAACAGATTTACTGTAAGGTAATTAAATCTGTTAGTGTTGAATAATTGGAGCAATTTATCCGTCATATCGATGGCTTTCGTAAGTCTAGTGTTAAGATGAAATTGTACGAAGAAAGTTGAACAGTGATTGAACAGCTGAACGCAGCACTGCTTTCTCTAATTTCTACCTTAACGCTAGACCTGTCATGATCAGTCAATTAACCGATAAATAAAGGAATAAAATAAAATAAGAATGGCTTTAGGAAAATGGGACACAAAGCGATATTGAGAAATTGATTATGCCTGTATTAACACGTTGACTATCATGCTATATTTGCATATTGCACTGGAGGCCACAAGAGTATTTTAATTATTTTAAAATTATAATAAAGTTGTCGAACTAGCTCTGACATTTAAAGTTATTTTAGTCAAGGATATTAAACATTTGTGGTACTCCGGTCACTGATGATCATCATGGCCTCATAGAAGGAGCAATTTTAACAGTCAACGTGTTAAAAGAAAAATCGCAAAGACTAGTGACCATAGCGACAAACTCGAATGTAGAATTTTGAATCGAAAGGATCATTTGGGCTCTGATAGGTTTAACCCTTTCGCTATTAAGGGTGACTATAGTCACCGGCCATAAAAATTAAGACAAGTGCTACCCTTTCGCTTAGCTCTCTTCGCAAAGAGTTACAAGTGTTATTGCGATGGTCAATTTTCCTTTCTTCTTTTTTTTTTTTTTTTTTTTCAAAAGACTTAGCTCCGATTGTTAAAATCATAATGTTTTCACCTTTGGCACGAAGCTTCTTTTTATGGAAGGAACTCCGTGACGAGATCTGTCGTAGCGAAAGGGTTAATGTTAGAACTCTCCCCTTTTATCCCTTCGATGGCCCAAAATACTACAGTGTCATGAGTGATTCAAAATATTGTCGTCCTATCGTTGGACTGTTCGTCGACGAACTGTTCTCTCTTTCATGGCTCTTTTCTTCTGAGTGCCCTTGAGCCCACGATACCACAAAGATCCAGAGAAGGAGAAAAGGATCCATGGATCGTGGTAATTCGTGAGACCTCGAGGACGTAAATCCACTCGTCCTGTCCATGTGCCCACACGATCGAGAGAGTAAAACGGAGCGTTTCGAAGTGGAAGCAGTCTGTAGCTCGATTAACCGGTGTCCCACGCTTAATTTTCACATCAGGCAATTCACGATTAAAGAACTCGTAACCACGCGTTGACTCGTTGCGCAGAGTATGAAAAAGTGCGTCGAATTGGACGCGTTTAGCAATTTCGAAGCGAGTCTCGCGTGCACGGGCGTGCAAGTTTGGAAACGAAGAGTTGCAGGGCTCGTACGCGCGCTGCCACGTGCAGAACGTGCAGCGATTGTTTGTAATTGGGCAGAAAGCCAATAACATTCCAGCGCCGAGGCCGAGTGAACTTTCGACTGGTTTAGGATCTCGATTCGAGGATGGTACCGTGCATCCGCGAAAGCACTGAATAAGTACGGAACAATGCGATTGTTATACGCCGTTGTTATTGTTGTTTCTGCCTGCCTGTCATCCAGTCCCGCTGACCCACTTTCCAATTTATGCACGCGGCTAAATTTCGGTTCGATCGCTTTCTCGAAACGTGTCACGCGTTCTGGCACAGTTGCTCGCGGATTCGCGAATTTTAATCGGCACTTGGAGCACCCGATGTCCTCGTTCCTTCGATTCCTAGCGGGATAATCAGCCCCGTTCGCGGGACGAGGCTCGTGTAGCGATAGAGTACCCTAGAATACCGGAAATCGGTGTCAAATCCGAAAATTTACTCGTAGACCTCGGTATTTTGCATGGGAGGATGGTACATGAGAGAAAATAGCTTGTAAACCCTTTTATTTAGGGTTTTTAACGAATTGTTCCGAGGTGTAGCAACGTGGTAAGGACTTATACTCTGTTTAATGACAATTGGCAGGGAATAGGAACAAAATTGTGACATGATCGATGCTACGGTCCCGGATAAGTGGTCGATGAACATGAATGTTCAGGATAGACTTTTGGAAATCATAATAGGGTCTTGAGTGCAAGGCCAGTCACAATTTTCTTCGAATTTTCCTAGACATAGCTTTGACATTTCAGTCCTGGTCTGATCACGCTTCGTTCACGCGCAGCTATCTCTACTTCCTGTCAATTCTCGTTGAACGGTGTATAGCTCGAGGTAGAAGTCTGAGATAAGTGACAGGATCAGCACGCATATTCGGGATCACGCGAATCATGAAAGAA
The DNA here is from genome assembly GCF_001483705.2 of Eufriesea mexicana. Lineage (NCBI taxonomy): Eukaryota > Metazoa > Arthropoda > Insecta > Hymenoptera > Apidae > Eufriesea > Eufriesea mexicana. The sequence continues at coordinate 896,963 of NW_016908796.1, read as the reverse complement.
ACATAAGGAATAATAAAAAATAGAAATTGTAGCTAAGTCTATCGCACACAGTGAAATGGAATCTAACCCAAACCTGGCCCAAATTGGTAAAACGAATCGGTACAAGTCCATTTTCGTTTGGATTAATGTTTAGGTTAGATTTTATTTCATCCCGTGGAACAGATTCAATTGCAATTCTCTTTGCCAGTGTTTCTATTTCGAATTTTTATCACAACTGTTATTGGTAACTTTCAGTACTCCCGAAATCGAAATATTTAATCTTCTGTAACACCTTGTGATGATTTCACCAGCTTGTCATGATTTACTAATCTTCGGACTTTTATAATGCCATCTCGATGCTTTCTTCTTTAAAAATCGCTATTTGAAATTCCCATTGAATTGTCTATTGTATGCGCAAAAATATATCCTCAAAAATACCGATCGTGGATACAGAAAATCAGCATGGCAGTACCACGTCTCGGAAAAATCATCTCAACACAGTCTAAACTCTGTCATCGGTGCAAATAGGGAATTAACAGCTGCGAATGAAGGGATTTCCCTAGGAACTCTTTAGTCTTGACAAATCGTTTCGTTCTCGGCGGAAATGCAAGACGAAACGAGACCACGTTGATCGCGAAAATGGTAAGCCTCGTCGCGCTAGGCAATATAGCGTCGGAATTTCAGTTGTCCTTGATCCCGCAGACTGCAGCCAGGATTAATTGCACCTGGATTAATGGTTTCTCTAATCCCTTATTCGCACGCTGCAGTGACTTTACGAGGCGACGGCTGAGGTTTCTGTAAACGTGCCATTCCTGCCTGCTACTCCCTGCTTCACTCTTCATTTTCTAGCAATTAATTCCGTTTCGCGTTCATTCGCGTTTAGCCGCGAAAATTACCGTTCGAGTAAGAGCAGGTATAAATGGACGAATGGGATATTAGCGGGATAAAGAGTGTCGATCGAAAATGGACGGGGTGAAAGAAGATCATGGACGCGCGTTTGGGGTTGCAACTGTTGGAACCGTTTCCATGGTGCCGCGTTTGTTGCAACGGCTGCAACTCACGGTTAATAATGATCGATCATAGTCGAATTACGAAGTTCACGAGTTACGGATATTCACATGGTAAACGGTCGAAACGCGAACGCGTGTTTGTCAATCGAAGCGAAAATTGACCCACTTCCTGTCGCGCAATTATCTGTATCTCCGTCTCTTTGTACCGCGGTCTGCTGATCGCGATAAAACATCCCATTACAGATACAACGAGCAGACACGAAAACTGTGTAACGTTAATAATCCGTGTCTGAATCCCGGAGTCGACGGTATTAATACGTGCTAGGTCGGTAGAAATGTATAATGCCGCTTTTCGATAACGTTGACAATAATTTTCCGAGGCTCGAGAATTGTTTGGCACAAAATTATATGCTGCGGTCTTATATCGATGCAGGTATGACGAATCTACGAGAAAAATATGTAAATTATTTATACAGTTGTGTAAATTTATCGTTAACGATGGATCGTACAGAATGGAAAAATTAAAAAATCGTTGTCTATTATTTTATAGAAGTTGTTATTAAAGAAATTGGTAATGATCGTGTCTTAGCTCATTTGCATATTCCATTTCGGATCGGATAGATCGGAAAGTTTTGTCAGGGATGGTTTAGGATCCGGAGAGGGTTGATGGAGGTCTTCGTATAGCTGTTGTACACTACGATAGAATATTTTGACATGGCACGAAATTTTTGTAATCAGAAGATTAACATTTATCTAATTAACCCCTTGTCCTACGATTTAAGATTCAACAGCGTGGTCCCAAAACGCGAACAGAATTGCTGAGCATTCGAGCCATTCCACGAAAAATATCATTCGGGAAAAGTTAATTTGATAAATTAATTGATTGTGTTATTTGGAGTAGGGCACGTCAACAAACCACGGATGTGACACGTGGTATTTACATTTGGCCCGACCGATTTACCACGTGCCAGGCCCGTGATAGTCAATTTTGACCCGACCGATAAACCACGAGCCAGGCTCGTGATAATCAGTTTTGGCTCGAAAACCTGACCACGAGTCTCACACGTGGTTGTAAGTCAAAGGGTTAATTAGATGCTGCTTTAAAGGGACTTCTCGTATCGACTTCTGAGCTTGAATTTTACACCGTGTTATTTTCGGTTTCATTTCGCATTCATTAAGAGCTTTTTCTCATCTTTATCTCCTATTCTTCAAATCATTTTCAGAAGAAACCCTCGTAATCTTCATCGTCTCGATCCTCAGTCGAGGATATTACAAGGATAATGAAAGAAAGGAGGACGTTAAACGTATCGTACATCGCACCTCGTAGTCGCAGAAAAGAAACCTGGCAGCTTAATAACCGCGCGTTCTGAAAATCCTCAAATCCTTCTCGCCGTTCTTTTCATCCGACGGAACGCATTAATCCGCCAAAAAAACCGGTGGTAAACGGAGGAAAGTCGGAACTCACGGCTCCTTAATTTCACTTTAAACGCGAAAAATCTTCCTTTGCACCGATACCAGTTTTCCCCCGCGAGATCCCATCCCTCTTTCTCTGGTTCGCAAAGAGAAAAGCGTGGAAAAAAACGCAGCACGCCGGACGCAGAGAACAGCGAACGAGATATTCGCGAGACACTGCTCGATGTGACGTCGGCGAAACGAGCTTTTTACAGCTGCTGGACGGACGGGTAGCGTGAACGGGGGAAGAATGGACAAAGAACTCGCACGAGAAAGTTCTCGAAGAAGGGCGGAAGCTTGCGGACGAAAGAAAACGTCAGTGGCCGCGACGCCGGCCGCAAGCACCCGTCCACTTATTCTTCTTCTTCTTCCTCTTCTTCTTCCTTCTCTTCGCTCGACTTTCCCTTCCTTTCCTCCCCTTTCTTCTCTCCACTCCTGGCCCACTCGTATTTCCTCCGTTTTCACTTACATCTCGACCTCCCTGCGTTGCTTTCCACAATGCTGCCCGTTGTCTACGGCTTTGTCTCTTTTATTTCTCCAGCCATTCGCCTTGCTCTCATTTTTTTCTCCCCCGTTATTCTATTCTTCCGCGCCCTTTGTCTCTCTTTCCTCGTTTCTACCTTTTTCTACCGCCTCTCGGCCCGCACGGGGCTCCGTTCTTCCCCCCTCTTCCGCCCCTAACTTCTCGTTTCGCCACCATCGCGCACCCTTCGATTCCATTCGATTCGCGTTGCACCCCTTGCTCCGGTTATCAAATATACACCATCCGTTTTATGATTTTCAAGGCGATTTTTCAAATAAAATGGATGTCGGTGATTCTATTCAGCGCTGCACCAGCTATGCTTCTGACCCGGTAATTAATTTATGATGTTTCGATAAATGGGCAGGTTTCTGCCAATTCTTTCCATTCCACGCGAAATTACGTGTAAATAGCGTGAATGAAGCTTTACTTCGGTGTAACCGAGCTGGAGGAGAAGGGTCCTCCTGCTCCTTTTACGGCTTCTTTCATCTCGACCGTTAAACGAACAAGTTTCGAGCGTGTTGGAGTTCTTGCCTTCCACGGTATTCAACTTTTCAATGACGGACCACGTGTCCCACGGGTCCACGAACCCGTCCTTTGAAGCTGCGTCTAAAATTTGGAACGTCCCTTGGACTCCACCCGCGTGAACTTCGAGAACTTCTCGAGTTACCTGGCCCCGACTTCGCGCTTTGACATCCGACAAGAGGCACGGTGGATCTGACAGAGCGTCGAGATCAACACACGCGATTAAAACACGCGCCTTTTTCCCTCCCGTCGCTGATTTTTATCTTCCAACCTCCTCCACGATCGAACCTCGCCACGGGACTTGCCGTTATTCCCTCTTAAGCTCGGCCCACGCTTATTGATAGACTTGAAAACTCCATTAGCCGTCCTATCAATAACCGAGCGATGTACTCAGCCGCTGTGAATAATGAATTCCCTCGCCTCACCTTCTTGCCCGTGCTCTTAGCCTTGAAACTTCCGAGAGCAAACAGAGTATTCGCACCTACAGGGCCATCCTCGGTCACCACTGGAACGTGACGGTCCCTAAAATGGCCGAGGTATTGTCCGAGGTAAAGAGAAATTGGGATTTAATTGGTCACCGTGTGGCAAGTTTACCTCTTTTGACAGAATCTTGACGAATCGAGCAAAGAAATCCTTGACATTCGAATTTTCGCTGCTAGCTGAGACCATTGCGTTTAAAATGTAATCGTGTATCGAGTGATAGGGGGATGGAATGAGGTATAGTTGGTGAGGTAGTCTAAATTATCCTTAGGAGGCTTAATTTTCTTAAGAGGATATAGTTTTATCAAGTTATCTTAATTGATGGGGACGTTGTGTCGCGTGTCATGCTTTGGTGTTTCATGCCAGCGATAAGATATCGGTGGGCGTTATAATTAATACACACATCTTATGTAAACATACGCCATGTTTGAAGCAAATTACCGTGGTCGAGTTAGGTTAGGTTCATCATTTTTGGTCCAATCCAATATTAAATACAAGACGCAGAGTGTCTCGGCAACTTACTCCACCACCGTATTACCATAAACCACCAGAATCAGATCCTTTTGTGCCAGCCCGTCTGCCAAGCCGTCTTCTCTTCGAGAAACCGTACACAGTTGCTCTGAGACCGTGAATTCAACGGGAGAAGGTAGGAGGAACCGTCTTATTTTCATTTGGCCGAGTCAAAAGACGACTAAAACGTGTCGCCCCGTCGTCCATTTCTTTAGCAACCCTCGCTGTCACCTGTATACAAGCCCGTTTCTAAACGACTCGTCGTGGAAAACGGAGTTCACGCAATTTCCTCGAGCAGGAGGTTCACTTCGATAAGCAATCTCAATAGGAAAAAAGTCGGGACAGCGTGGGGGATTGGAACGGCGACGGGGGTTGGAACGGGGTGGACACACCGGTAATTAGATGTCGCGCTCGGCGTCGTCGCGATAATTAGCGCGAATTGTTTTTCTCCCCGCGGCAATTATCGGAGTTTGTCTGTCGCTTCTTCCCGTTCGCGGACAACAACGGAGACACGAGGGTCTCCCCTGCTGCTCGAGAAAATCGAGAAGGAGCGCGTGTGTGACGCAGACGAGGATAATCGTGGTCGGCTGGGCGAAAGTTTCTCCCGTTTTGTGCGAGTAATTACACTTTTACGTCGCTGGTAAACGGGACCTGGCTTTGACGAACTCCCAGGCAAGCCTGAATACCCGCTCCTCCTCTTTTCTTCCTTTTTCCCCTCTATTTTTCGGGCTCAGTGCGACGCGCGCGCGTTCGAACCTTGCTCCTCGTCCACTCGCGTTATCGTACCACGCCGCGAAGTTTCTTGTACTTGAGGATCAGTGTCACTGTTTCTTTCTCAGATACTCGAGACACGGGGAGTTTGAGATGTAGCTACAACCTGCGAGAATTCTGCCACGTTGGAGATTTATCAACGATAAGTCGTTTGAATTTGTACAACTTTTTGAGAAAATGGTACCTTCGGGTTTTTCTCTGTGCGTTGAAATGGAAAGGGATTTGTAGGGTTCAAGTCACAGACGTGGAAGTGAGAATTTCGCTGTTTAAAATTAGTCTAGGTGGATGATTGCGGGGTTTGTTTTAACGGAGGTATAGGCACTAGTAAATTTGTACAACTTTTTGAGAAAATGGTACCTTCCGGTTATCCTCCGTGTGTTAAAAAAGAAAGGGAATTGTGAGGATCAATTCAGAGACTTTAAAGTGGGAATTTTATTGTTTAAAATTAGTCTAGGTAGATGGTCAGGGGGTTTGTTTTAAAGGTGGTACAGGTACTGTTGAATTTGTATAACTTTTTGAGGAAATGGTACCTTCGGGTTTTTCCTCGTGTGTTGGAATAGAAGGGAAATTGTAGGGTTGAATTCAGAGACGTGGAAGTGGGAATTTTACTGTTTAAAATGAGTCTAGGTGGATGATTGGGGGGTTCGTTTTAACGGAGGTATAGGTACTAGAAGATCGACAAGTTTTCTGTTTTAATTTTGCGTGTGATTGGTTTTAAGCGATTCGTGGAACATCCTCTTCATGGCCACTTGAGTAGATACTGTAAAAGAATCCAAAGCTCAAAGAATCTTTAAGAAGTTGCAAGAATCCTTTACGTAGTACTTTATACAGGTAAAGCCTTCCAATCGAATCTGGACTATATTTTCTTCCCTTTCTGTTCCAGCAATTTGCAATTTCTGTCGTGATTATTTGAAAAACCCAGATGGTACTTTCACGTACTCCCCACATGGGTGAAAAATTTATTTAAATTCGACACTGTCAATTTAAATAAATTTTTCACGCAATGTCACACCGTACGACACCATAAAATTGCAAATCATTGCGATATTTTTCTTCTCTTGGAAAATTAATTTCTTCCAAGTTCCACGCCTCAATTCGCGAATAAAATTAGACCTTTCAATTTCCAACCCTCCGATTTTAAACCTCCGATCTAACCGATTGAGAAGAAACATAGCGCGCTCTGCAAGAAGAAAATTATCTCTCGGCGAAGTTCATCATCCTCGGCGAATAATTCGCCCTGTTTCGTATAAATTACGATCCACACGCGACGTTATCGAGGCTCGGCGAGGGTGTTGGTAATTTCTTTAGGAACAAAGATTAACGGCGGTTCGATCGTTCGGCCGAGAAGTTTTTCTCGCTGCCGCGTTAGGGTAGTTGCAAAGTCGTCGACGCTGTTATTTAAGTTTCAAATTGCCTGCCTTTCTCTCACTCGGCCCCGACTCGCGACCCTGGACCCTCGGATCCACGGGCTAGTACGTTTAATTCTACGGGAAGTTTTTCGATTACACCGAGTCGCCAATCGACGTAACACATTACGCTCGATAGGGGTGGAAGCTTTACACGCCGGCCTCGAGTGTCCTGAAACGACGATAAAAGCGGAAAAAGCTTCCCTCCTGGTCGAGCGAAATAATATTGTTTCGAGGCTGCTTCCCATCACGTGATCCCGTCTCTGCTGCGCCAGTGTGAGCTCGTACGTGCGATATTTCGTTCCCGATTAAAATCGACGAGGGAAATAAGCGCGGGAAATTATTAATCGTGAGCCGTGCTCGCTGGACGATCGAACTCGGGAAATGATTTTGTTGGCATTTTCAAACGGTTCCCCGATCGTGCCCGTGTTATCTCGCGTCTGTTGTCTTCCTGCGGGATAATCGACGCGAAAATAATGGATAAACTCGAAGCGTTCAGAGACGGGTTCGCCTTTGACTCGCGAAGTGGCGAAGTTGGGAAATTTCACAGGGTGGGATGAAACGGAAAATTAAGATTCCAGCGAGAAACTTGGCAACAGGGAATTTCGTAGTGGCTTAGTAAGAGGCATACAAATTTCAGAGCGGCTGAAACCCGAAAATTGACGAGAAGGAAACTCACCGTGTCTGTGTAAATATTAATTCGCGTTACGCGTAAGTAGGGGCTCGGAGTCGCTTTAGGATTCGCAGAGACATCCGTTCCTTGCAAAAACTCGGATTGGTTTCCCTCGCTTCTGACCTGCCAAAGCGAAACTTCCTTCGGGGTCTTATCTTGGATCCTCTGACCATTTACTCCGCGATCTAGAGAGATCTCTTTGCCACTGGCATTTATATATTTTTTAATGTATCTCGTAACGTTATGTGTCGTCCTTTCGTTTCGTTTTATTCCTTTTCTCCTTCCTTTTCCACTCTCGCGTCGTAATAGTCGAGGAAAAGTTTGAGGAGAAAGGCACCATTGATCGATACGGAATCACGAGGTTTGAAATGTTCAGGGGAGATAAATTGACTCCCGATGATCTAGGACAGGGGTGTCCAATTTTTCAATTTCCCTGGGTCATGTTGGAGGAAGACTAATTGCTTTGGGCCACGTAAAATATACCCAACGCTAACGATAGCTGATGAGCAAAAGAAAGCTTTATAAAATATATAGTTAACACGTTTAAGTAATTTGGACTTAGTTAATTTATGATCTTCTCTGTTATAAAGACAGCAAGGTGGAATTAGTCTGACACGGAAGAATCTCTTTGAGATTCGCATTTATCTATCTTCCGATATATCTCGTAATTATGTGGGAAGGTTACGGTCGAAGGTGGTTAAATTGAAGTACCGAAGTCGTTACTAGCAAATTTCTGATAAGAGTTTATTCTGCGACTATAGCTGCGACTCGACTAACTCTTGACTAGACCACTTACAACTATGGGACTCCAATTGACTATGTTAACAACTCTAACTTAGCAACTGACTACTATATTAGGAACTTTAACTTAACACGTGAAACGCCGTTCTGTTCAGGCCATAATTAGCCATCGTGTGGGTCCTTCCGAGCCGTACGGGCCTGAACGGAAAGTCTAGCTCTTCTTCCATCACGGGCCCTTTTAGAGCCCGTCAAGACAAGCGCCTCCACCGAAGGAGAAACTCCCTCCACGCCAAGGTCACGGGTGAAGGATCCTCAGGGGGACCCTTCCCGAAAGATGACCGCTACTGCAGGAAGTACCAGGGATTGCTGTTGGTTACAATGGGGAGAGCCAGGGTTGTGCGAAGCTACCACCGTGCCCTGGGCCCGACCTCCTACGATCCATCTGGCAGCCAAATCCTAAGTGCATAAGTCTAATAGCCTACATTAGGCTTCTGAACGACGCCTCGTGTCCAGTGACCGGAGGAAATATAGAAGTCTAACAAGAATACGCAATAATGCATTTAGGATTTGGCTAATAAAAGATCGTAATGGGTCTCTTAGTGCTTAATTCCACGTCTATGACTTAGAAAATGTCCTACAACTATGTTCTACATTCCATAACATTCCTTCATTTTATTTCATATATTCGTTTCTTCCATTGCCTTCCTCTATCTGCCGTCATGGCGCTGTAATATCGTCAAATAAATTCGGGAAGAAAAGTACCGTTGGTCGCCGCGAAAGCACAACGTCTGAATTATCACAAGAGCCATAACTCCGAAGAAGATAAATAGCCTGTTCCGTAAACAGCCCGTGAATCGACATGCTCGATTAATTTAGTTTTTCCTTCTCCGCCGGGATAAGCCAATAAAGGCAAACGACTGTGACCCAATCGGAGGGTCCGCAAGCGGTGTACAGCGATCGTACATCCGACCGTGCCGATTTGATTGGATCAAGAACGTAATCCAGCCGATAAGCCGATATATCAATCCCACTGGTTCTAAGAACTCAGTCCACGCGATTGTTTCCCTTCGCACGATACGTACTTCCACTCTGTCCACGCCTCACCCTCCAGCGGCCCCCCCTGGAATATTAGAATTCCAGAAATGACCCGTACCATTTACCTCCGAGTCTATTCTTCAACTTCCGCTGTCCCGGCCGCGACCTAAATTCCCCGTGAAACGGCAACACGCGATACAATCGGTCCTCGCCGGGCCATCTTCGAAGCTACTCGGAATAACCGTTCTTCCACTCGCTCCCGGCCGATATCAAGTTCCACGAGCGTGGAATCTAAATCGTGACGTCCATTACGAACCTCCGATCTCGGTGCACTATCTTCTTCCTCGACAATCGCGAGGGGAAACAATACGATGGAGCGCTAAAAACCCGCTCCTCCGGGTCTCTCGGATCGACCGAGATCGCTTGCACGATCCCGGAGACCGAGATCGTTTTCCGACACGGATATCTCGATACCGGCAGAGGGTGGACGAATTTTCGAGGCGACGATTCGCGAGAATCACCGTCTATTCGTGAGCCAAGGCGGGGGGCAAGGCGTGGAAGGAATCGTTAATTCAATTAAGTGGAAGCTGACGCGAATTTACGGCGTGCCAGAGGCTCGTAAGCTCCGTGGAAAATGATTGTAAAAAGCGGCGTAAGAAGCTCCACCGAGCACGTGGTCGGTGTTTTCCGGGACGGAAGCCGAGGCAATAAAGGGGAACCGTAAGCCGGTCTCGAGAGGCGTTGTTTAGCAATCGTACGACCGTGATCGGATCAACCTGGCTGAACTTTTAAATCCTCGCCGCTCTTGACTTCCACCAGCCTGACGGGACGCGATGCAGAGACCCGGGCTTCTCCCTGTTACTCCTGCTAGGCCACCGGGATCTCTTTGTCCAACGATTTCTCGCCAATCGATTTGTGAATAACGAATGTCTAGAAATTTTTCTGGAATTATAGGAGAACGTGGAGAATAGAGTCGGACAGGTTACGGTATTTTTGTTGACATAGTGACACGTTATTTCATTATTTTCTGTATACGAGTCACTGAAATATTCATACATCCTCGGAAATTATAAATGACAAATTTATAAATGACTGGGAATTATTCTGAAATCATAGAAGTGGAAGAATGACACGTTAAGCGTCATATGAGTTATCGGTGACTGACCATGTTAGTGTACGTCAACTGAGAATAAAAAATTTAAATTATTCTGTTGATAAATTTTTAATAAATTCGGGATCGTGTCACGACTAAACGATGAGCAAAATAAAAGCTTGGCGCTTAACGTGTCAAGTTAGAGGCTACCAGGAAAATTATTTGGAGTCAGAGTTGTACTATCTTCGTTATTCTTGTTTCCATGCTTAGGGAGAAGGTACAGGTTACTTTAATTAATGAATTAATTATTGTTATCGTATTTGTGCAGTGCAATTGTCATTGACAACCGGTGTCAATATTTAGAATCGGATGACCCCATCGCGAAACTGATTCGACTATAATTATCGATATCCAAGTTCCCCAAAATGTCTTCCAATAATCTTTCACGCGTGCCGTATCAATATCGTTCGCGGTAATATATCAGTAACAACGCTAATCCGCAGTCATTCTGATCGTATTCGCACGTATGCAAGCAGATATTCAAAATGGTCTGAAATTAATATCGCGTTGAGGGCGCACCAGGATCACAGTGACGTGGCAAGTTTCCGAGAATCTCGGCCCTGCTCGTCCGTGAATAATTAAAGTCGAATAAGCCTGAGGACGCGGTGCGATAGAAATCGGCGTGGTACCCGGGCGCAGGAAGCTATTAAGCGGCAGAAGTATACGAAATTACGCAACCAGCCGGCGCACGAAGGAGCGATGGCGGAGTTGCGGAGGAGACGCGACGTGGGTGAAGCAGGGACAGGAAGAGGGAGCATTTCGGCGGGCAGCAAATGCGAAATCGATGGCCATCGTTATCGGGCAACTCTGGCTGGAAATATTCGATCGAGAGGCAGACGCGAACAAAAGGACGAATATTCGTTCGCGACCTCGGAAATCCTCTGCGGAGTCGCATTCGCGCCACGGGGACCGGAAGTGCACGTTATCCGCGGCTCGCTGCGTGTTCCAGCTGTCGTGACAGGTCATTGGAAAAACTCGAGATCTGCTTGGGAATCGATAGTCCTGTTTATGTTCGAAAATCCCGGGTGGTTGAGGTGTAGACGAAGATTCACGCGGGACGGGTTTCGTTGGGCAGGAACAAGTTCGCGTCTCGATAAGAACGCTCGCGGCAAACTTTCGTGCGTGGACCTTTAATCGCTGGCGATAAAGGGAAAACGGGAAGAAAAATAGACGGTGGAAACAGCGTGGCGAGGAGCGTGATAAATATCGAAATGATGGGGGAATGTTGTTTCGCCTCGATACGGATAAAGAACGACACGCTTTGTGCCGCGTGACGGATAAGCGAACGCTGCCTTTGAGACAGGACGCTCCGGGCTTCTGTCGGTTGTTTGAAGTCGTTGGAAACAAGCTCGGTGAGAAAGGCGCGTTTCAAACTCTCTTTTCGCCCACCTCTTCGCGTAGGTTTTCGCACGGAGTGCGCGTTTCCGTCCAACACCGGACTATTTTCACCAGTGGCACGGGGACCGTTCCTTCGGTCAACGGCGACGAACTGTCAACCATTGTTCCCTTCGCGGTGAACACCGGAGTACCTGTTGATTCGCTTCGACGCCGCCGTTACGTATCGAATTCTTAATTCATCGTTCGCATTTCCGACGTTACCAGCCGAGTTAGTGCACACTCGTTAAAAGTTCATGCTCCCGTTTGCGAACGATGTACCTCGGGTAAACCGACGCGACAGGAATTCTTCGCCGAGTCTCGCTCGCGTTTCAATGCGAGTTTACTTGTTGCACCTTGCATTTCCTCTGTCTGACCCGAAAATCCGTGCTCCGTTTAAGCTGCGCTAGTCACGAGGAAGAATGTAATATGCATATTACGGAGATAGACTATCACGCTTCCGGGAATATCGCGGTTCTTTTTCAGCGCGTCGAGGAATATCGAACGCACGACGCGGCAGTCATGCACGGAGCGAAAGAACTCGGTCGCGCCACTAAGCGGTAGCGGCGGTCGGGCGAACCCAGTACTTGAAACGTCGGAACGGAACTCTCGTTGGGCTACCGGACGTGACACAGTGGAATCCGAGCACTGGATACGATCATTTTGAATTTTCACGTAATATTCCCGTAACAAAAAGTAGATAGAACACGCAAAAAACTGGAACTTATGAAGAGACGAGAAATAATTCACGTCAACCTGTCCATTGTTTGTATTTGCTATCGCGCGTGTACACGTGTTAGCACGTATTTATACACGTATGTTAATGCATGGTAATTCCGTGTTGGCACACCGCGCGGTACATGCTTCAGCGCGAACTCGTGCGGCTACTTTTTATTTTATATTTCCCATGCTTCTCGGTTTTTCAGCCAGGCGACGTAGTTATTGCCATTTATCACTACGAAGATTCCGTCACGAAATCCGTGTTCGCCGCACGTTCCATACCTGGTCATCGATCCGTTCAGACAGATAGCCTGTCCAGATATCGAACCTTCGATTCGCAGTTCTCCTGTTCACTAGTTTTCGCTGATTAGCTCGCGATGAAATGGATACCCTTCCTATTCCGCTCATTCTCCACCGTCCTGCCTCTTTCCCCCGTTCCGAATCGATGGATCCGTCGAAATAAGCGCATTACTCTGTTCATCTATGTGCATCGAAGATTCCCGAACGAAAGACAGCCGAGGTTCCCATCGAACAAATATCGCTCTCGCCTCTCTTTCTCTGCCCCATTAGCGACCCTCTGGTCGAACATTCCCCCTCACAGTCCGCCGGCCATTATCACCCCTGAAGCGAACGATTAAACGTCCGGCACTCCTTCTTCCCTAGACCGCTGCTGGCCCGTAGACGGCACGTTAAATTAATTAATCAACGAATTCTGCCATTAACGAGTTTGTCTAATCGGGTCGGGAAAACTCGTTTCCATCCGTGACATTCGAAACGCCTTCGCGGTTAATCCCCCGAGTTTCCACGAATCGCGGACAATTTTTGTCTGCCGAGGATCCACGCGAGTGGATCACCCGATTTTCTTCCCGCCTCTCTCGAAAATTACCGTTTAAACCTCGATCTCGGGGCCATGGATTCCATCTCTTATCCGCGGCCACCGGGTATAATCATTTCTACCATATCACTCCCCTATATTCTTCCGCCCCTTCCCCTCTGCCGCTGCCGGAGGTAGCTCCGCGAGCCGGAAGTCGTTCTACCGGGTCAACGGATGAACTGCTAGGAAGAATGGAAATGTACATTGGCGGAGGCTGGAACCGGGCCACGTTTCCCGCGAGCCTTTTACACCGGTGTCCCGGCGAAAATTGAATTTTCGGGCTGATCGATCAACGTTACAAATTGCCGTTGGAGAAACGGACGGGGCCCGATCGATCCTCGTGATGAAACTTCATTCGGTGGGTCAGATTTACGCGGGACAATAATTTCGTGCAACAGCCGCGACACCGTGTCACCGTATTTCATTATCATTACCGAAGCTCGGCTGGAATCCGCTGGAAAGTTTCCGCCGGGAGAATCGAGCAGTCGATAACTTTGGCGACGTTTCTTCGACAACGAGATAATCGCCTGCGAGATAATCTTTGGTTTTGTCCCGCGAATTTCCCTGCAAGTTTCGTGGCCGCTTCGAGTAGTTGGCAATTGTTCGGGAATGTCGGATAAGCGGAGCAGCTGAGAAGCCTCGGGTAAAAGGCTATCGTGTACAGAGCGTTGCAAGTAGTCGAAGAGAATATTTTTGCTTACACGGTTAATGATACAGGTATACCTCCACGTATACCGATTTACAGTCAACGGAGGTACACCTGAGAGAGAAATCGCTTCGAAGACAATTTCGGAGAGTCTCGAAAGATTTAGAAGAGGTTTAAGGGAGTCTTGGGAGTCTGCAAGAGGGTTTAGAATCTATCAGAGACTTGGATGTAACGATATAAATAATACTGTGGAGTATTATAAATTTTTGTACGCAATTTGGTTATTATAAAATTGCATTAGTGATAGAGAATTATAATTGTAGGATTTCTATGAAATCGAACCAGTATATTTTCGACTGGATCTAAATTAGGTATACTTCACTTCAATTCACGCGTTCGCGCGCAGGTTAGGTATACTTAACCTCTTCGGGGATACTGTCGCATATGTGCACGTTTAGCTTTTTTAAAATTATGATTATTATAAGCAAAGGGAAGTAGAATCAATTGGACAGTTATTGAACTATTCCCTCAATAATAATAATATAAAAAAAATACTCTTTGAATTTCACCCTTAATAGGGGTTTATTTTACTTCATAATCACTGCTTTGAAATCATTCTAAAGTTAACATATAAAAATTCGTCCCTGAAGAGGTGATGGAAGATATAGGAAATTAAGAAGGGAGAATAATTTTACTTGTATATGGTATACTATATTACAAATCATAAGTGGGTAATGATGCTTATGTGACACGTTAAATGTAAACCAGGTTCGCGGAATTAATATTTCATTCGTGGAATAAATTAGACGATTAATGCTAAGTTTATATCAACAGGGTTGAATAACACAGGTATTACTTCGACGTATTATCGAATTTACTCGCCAAATGAAATCTTAATTCCGCGAAAATTTTCGACCATATTTTGCAAGATATTTAACCTTATCTTTATTCATAAATGCCATTTTCAAAATTCACAAAGTAATCTACGGGATAATTAAGTACATGCAGGAGAATGCTAAGGTTCGATGTAAAATTGAAGAAGTAGAATGTTTCATCTTACACAAGCACCTGCGAGCTTGAATTTTGAACCCATTGAAACCGGAGCTTGTGGGATTCAATGGCCCTTTCACCCGAGCTTGCAGAAAAATCGTTTCCCTCAGACTCGGTGTCTGTATTCTTGAATTCTGAACCCATTAAAGCTCGAGCTTGTAGAATCTAATGGTTCGTTCGATCGAGTCTATGTCTAAATCGTCTACATTGAGTTTGGCACCCGAGTCCTTGAGTTCTCGTCTGATTTAAATCCGAGCTTGCAAGTTTCAAGGTCCCCATCGAAGAATCCGTTCCTCCAGGTGTAACATCTACACCTTCGAATTCTGATTTCATTTAATTTCAAAAGCACAGAGAAATTTACACGTCTGGCGGTTTATAAGTGAATAAAATAAAACGAAAATTGAAAATAGTTCACTATAGCCGGGGAATATTCATCGATAAAAGTGAGTGACGCAAAATGTACCTCATTAGTCGTCCAATACGAATCTCCCTGACGCTGATGTTGCGTCACCAACAGTGAACATGTTAAATTTCCTGTACACTCGGCGCACGAGCTTGCAAATTTAAATAACACATTCATCATACTTTTTGCATGCGAAAAATATTTTCTGCAACTTTTCAATTTGCGTGAACTGGAGCTTGTAGCTTACAATAATGCATTCATCGCGATGCATATTATTTCTCGTTCTATTTGTTGCTCGGAATATGTTACATACATAGGCGATGAAGGTAATCCAAAGTTGCCAGAAATTTATAGACATTTCGATATGAGACTGTAAAAGAAATACATGCGATGTTTCTTTACAATTCTATCAGAGATGAACGTGTAAGAGACATTAGAATTTCTGCAGAGCACATTCCAAACTTTCCACCAACCAAGCTTTCGCCACTAAATAATCACCATGAACCTAGGTTAACTCGAGACACGTCTAGCTCACGTTGGACCAAGACTTGTAATTATTCCACGATTCCCATACACCAAGTCAGTTAACACAGTCCCTATCGCTCACGAATTTTCTCGTGTTTCGCGCGCCATCTACTCAGGACCGCCTACGAGTTTTCTTGTGCTTCGCGCGCCATCTACTCAGGACCGCTCACGAGTTTTCTTGTGCTTCGCGCGCCATCTACTAAGGACCTTAGATGTCAACGCACTGCCTTGTCAAAACGTTTGGTCCCTGGTGTATTAGCGTCTTAGAGATTTCTATACGGTACAAAATGTTGTTAATAATCAATTTGATCGATTCCCACAAATTTCTTCGTATTAAGAATACAAGAAAATCGTCAGTTTATCTTAAATGACACTTTAACGAGTACATTCGGGGTCCGCTTTGCCGCGTTCGAAATGGGTACAAATCACGGAGCACTATGGTCCGTATGAAACCGTTCTTCTACCAGCTAGTGACACGTTTTAATTGCTGCTGACGCGGTTAACCGGTAAATCAGCTAAACCGATTAACCGATGCTCACTGGACAATCGTTTTAGCCGACTAACACGTTTTTGATCATTAAATTAATGGCTCGAAACGTTCCATGTCCTCGACAACGTTCGTTAAAACTACGAATTAATGTGGCCTGCAGTTAGAACATCCGGGGTGGATGAACGAGCTGGATTCGAAACGCAAACAGCCCCACAGAATTGATACCATCGCGATACCTAATCCCAGCCAGTTTTCCGCTACTTCAACCCCCCCTAACGTTTAATTACCTCCATGCACACGAAGATTCCTCCGCGTTAAATCCACGGGGAAACCCTCTTCAGTCACCTGCTCAACCTGTGTGCTCGAAAATTCAATCCCACTGCCGGATTCCGAGTTTAGGATTCCAGATTCGATCGACTGTATCCTTCTTCGCCATTGTACGTTTCGTTCCTCGTCGCGTTCGCGTTTCAACCCCTTCTCTCTCTCTCTCTCTCTCTCTCTCTCTCTCTCTCTCTCTTTCTTTCTTTCTTTCTTTCTGTTTGTTCCTTCCATCCCTGATAATTGGCGCGTAAAATTTCACCCTCATAACGTTCCCTACTCCCCGCGAAGGACCAGGATTCTCCGATCTTGGAGAACGGTCAAGACGTTGACCTATCGCGCGAGAAATTAGGAAAAGGGAAATTTCGGAGGAATATACGAGGGTGGGATTGAAGAAATTGGAAGGATTTCCCAAGTACCCCAACGACGGGAACTCCTTCGTCACGCCTCGGTCAAAGGAATATCGCGCGGAAGAAACGTGGAATTAAACCAGACGAACGGCCATTTGCTCCTGTGGGCGTCAAACGAAAATAAAAGACGGCCAGCAGTTGCTTCTGTACACGGATCTCGTTCATACCCTCCGACGTCGGCGATAAATTCTGATTCCCGCGCGGAGCATGGTCAAGTAAATTTCGCTTGGAGCCCTGGCAAAAGTGAATCTCAGGCTATGGACTTAAAACGCAGCTTCTCTACGTGATACCACTCGCCATGTGGCATAGATTCTCTGTATCGTCGTCTTCATAGGGATTTTTCGTTTATAGGGTTTATAGGTTTCACAGTGACCGGATTCGAATTTTCCCGAAGTGTAAATGAAAGCTGTATTTCGTATTTTTCCATGAAATCGATGAATTGGGTTGATGTATAAATTGCTGGCGAGGTGGAGGAAAATGATACGTGGTAATTGTTGCGCGTGAGATTTTCAGCGTCCTCATGATCTCGCGGGAGGAAGTGTATAAATGACCGACGATGCCGTGGGTGGAGATAAACGAAAACGATATTCGGAATTTCCTCCCGGAATCGATGGATTATAATCTGAAATCATCTGCGTGGAAACTTATCGATGGTATATTGAAATTAAATGCGTGCGATTCGGCACCGTAGCTGGATGTTTATCTGCCCGCGTGACTTTCGAGAATTTAATTAATGGTGAGATCGAGCGCGAGAGAGACACCGATATTCTGTGTAACAAGTTAGTGGGGATGATATTCTCTGAATTTAGTTTTGAGAATCGGTGGAGTAATTTTGATATGGACGAAATTCAGAAGCCCGCGTAGACACTACTGTGCACTGTTCACCGATAGGTCCACGTGCTTTGGATTTTATCACACCGTTAACATTGATTAACACGAGATCACCTGGACGCTGAAAATCTGAAACACAATCCATCGATTTAATCGAAAAAGACGAAATGTAGCTTTTATTTACACTTCGACAAGATGCGAATCATTGCGTACCGCTCATGAGTTTTCTCACGTTTCGCGCGCCATCTGTTATGGACTTTAGATGTCAATGCACTGTCTTGTCAAAACATGTAGTCCTTGACTATGCCTTGGAGATTTCTAGGCAGTACGCAATGTGTTAAGATAGGTTTAGAATAAAATACCAACACATTTGCAATAATATTCACCATTCTTTTAATATCGGACGAATACAGAGATTCGAAAGCTCGTTGTCACAGACTTCTGTGGTTAGGACAGGGACACAAATTGTATGGTTGTTTCTAGGTATCAAACGCGTAAGGAATTCCGAGTATTATAACTAATTAGCTATCTACACGGTAAATTCGCAGTTATTGGAAAGAGGATTTTAAATAACGAGTATTCGCGTCAGCGACTATGAAAGTACCAAGAAGAGACTTTCACCAGACAAACGATTTGACGTACAAAATTTTTCAATAGAAGCTAAAGAAAATTAGATTTTTCGAGGGCGAATTTTATCATAACCTTCGCTCTTTGTTCGTACCTAGATAATTATCGCGGATTATTATAAATTATTCCGACTACCTCTAGCAGCTATTATTAACACTTCGACTGCCACGTCCTTTTTATATGGTATGTTCGGGGGCCACGATAAAATTTCCATTATTCTTACGATATGAAGATGAATTATCAAACAATTTACGGAAAAGAATGGTGCAAATTATGAATCTCTCTATTTAGCTACGTTGTTCAAATATTAAATAAGAATTTAAGAAATTAGTATCGTCGGACACTGGCGACCTGACCACCGCCCCCCCCCCCCTGAGGTTACAAACGCCTGTCACTGACGACCATCATGGCAGTTAACGTGTTAATGTCTTCTCTCTCCGTCCCAAATACGCGAGTTCTTCGTTAACAAAGAATAGCGAACGATAATAAACCAAGAAACAATCGTACAGATAAGAAGCAAGCAGTCGCGAAGACGTTCTAAAATGACAGTGCACACACGCGCACGTGAAATTACGCGCACGTAGCCTGCAGCGGTCTCCGTCTGCAGCAAGAACCACGTTTTGCGACCGAGCACCCTTTGCGAACAGCGTCGTCTTCGTCCCCTGCCTGTTCGTTTCACCACCGCGTTCGTTTTGCTTGTCGAAACGTCCTGAAGCATCGTTGTCGGCCATTAAGATCTAACGACACCGTTGCGCCAACGAGTGGCCCGGCTGCTCGTGCAACCCTCGTTGCCCGGGGACTTCGACTTCTCTCTTCTTTGCCCAACTCTCTCCCACCCTCCTCCGCCCTCTTTCACCCTTTTTCACCCGCTTCCACCCTCAACCCCTGCACGGCTGTCGTCGTTCGCCTAGCCTCTCGCGCGTGTTACCTGTATTATTCGGTTAACGGAGACATGATCGACGACCCCGTGGACGTCGACGCGACTTCCGGTTGGGATGAGAGAACGGATGTCGGATCGTCGGCCACGGGGAATTCTCCTGAGATACAGAGCCCCTTTCTTGCCAAGGATGACGGACGGGTTTCTTTTAATTCTTCCGTGAAATTTGATCTCGCGGATGGCTGTCTGAAGGGATGACGTTTGACGGGATGATTACTATGGCTATCTCGAGTCACGGAATCTCGGATTCCGATGTGTCTCTGCCCTGACGTGACTCTTCGAGATCTTTGGATCGCGTCTTGGGAGATACTATATTTATTTTTGTTACTTCTTGTTGTTACTTAACACTTTGTTGAGCAATTTGCAATTTTACACAGAAACCATGTCGAGTCACTGGTTATTATTTTGTAATCCAATCTTTAAAATCATTTTCACACGCAATATTCTATATCGCCTTTGGTTTCATAAATTGAAATAGATAATGCAAGTGCAGTGACGAGTTAACTCGTCAACGATCAACAAGGTATAGGAAGGAAAAGACGAGTTAACTCGTCACCAGTCGACAGTGTGTTAAGGGTAAGAGGGATATTGGGACGTTTGAATTGGTCCTTCCTACTTTTATTATATTTCATTTTTCCCAGGGGTGATGAAGAGGATATTGGGTTAGGATGAATTTGCTTGCTGAGAGGGTGAAAAGTGGAATTATTAGAGTTTAAAGGAATTCGATTGCCAGAATTGGAGAGGAGAAATTAGATCGTGAGTTGTAACTGGGTTTCTACGCAGGGTGTAATGGGAGGGTTGAAAGTGTAGACTCATCGGGATGATTTGTGGGATTGTTGATGAGAGAATGATTCGTTACATTGCCTTCAATTCCGAGCACGTGTTAAACGTCTCGTTTGCGGTGTCAAAATTTCCGTTCTGCCATTATTAATTTCTCTCCCATTTATACGGCCATATTTAATATCAGATATCGTGTACATTCCACGAATAGTCCACGTGCAACAATTTACGTAAAAATCCTTTATCTTCGTCTCATCGACGTCTCTTTCTTAATTTTCCCTTCCTTTATTTCCTTTTTCTTTTATTATAATTTATTTTCTCCGTTAATCCTGTTTAGAATTTTTACACTTTTCGTGTTAGGTTATGGTTGTTCCTCTTTTCACTTGCGGGTGCTTATTATTTTGTAAACGTTCCTTGTTTTACATATTTTTTCCCAGTTTCATTTAATACAAACAACTTACAAATTTCCAGAATAACACATATATCAAACCTTAGCACCTGCCCCTCAATTTCTTCACCATTTATAAAGCCATCATTAATAACATTCGATGCATAAATTTCGCAAACTCCTTACCCTCTGTAATTACTCGATAACATAGAACATCTTGTCGATTTTCCCTTTTTACAAAACACGAAAAACGATCTTCGAAGTCGCCCGTTCTTCTTCATCCGCGCTCGCAAAAAGGTATTCCATGTAAAAAGAAATGGAGCGTTATCGTGACGCAAGGTTCGTTGCGTCGTTGGTCCTGTCGTTGAAAGTCGTTTCGTAAAAAACGAGATACGCGGGACGATTCGCGAGTGGTAATTTCGGAGTTACGTTGCTAGACGCGAAGGACGCGCGGCGTTAGGTAGACGCACGGGCGCAGGTAACCCGGTAATTTGTTTAGCTGCAAGCCGCGCACCCGCGCGGCACGTAATACGTTACGGGGTAAACGCCGCGAAACGATATCGTAAAATTGCTGTTTAAAGGGGATGCATATTGTACGAGGCGCCGGCGCCCTCGCGGCCTCGTTCCTTCCGCGTTGTTCGCGAACCACGATAACTGGAAACGCGAGTTTTTAACCGGCTGCCGCGACCAGCCACTTCCGGAAGACGTGGCTGATGGACGGCGTTGCTTAAGAAGCTGATTTCCTTCATCTCCCGTGAACGCGTTTAAGCTCGAAGTGCGACTAAACGCGTTACTGAATATCGGTAAATTGCGAGTGCGTCGCAATTTTGTAATTTGTAAATTGAAATTGAGAAATTTACAAATATGGGTATTCTACGCCACTGGAAGAGTTGCGATTCCTGTAACGTTATTAAATTTATATCGATTTGTAACAAATTATCATATCCATATTTGTGTCGTCTAGATTCTTAGACTGAACGAAGAGCGTTTTTATTTATTCCATTCGTATGAGGTATACATATGCACATTATATGCTTGCTAGTGACTCACGTACACGTGACTTTAAGTAACTAATTAAATACGGAAAAGAGTAAAATTTCTACAAGTGCTCGAAGCAATTTACTCAGTCCCAACGAATCAACATAATTTCCATCCTATAACCACTTTCATCGACAACCCTTCCAGCGGGGCTGCGGCGAACGTTTAATCTAGCCGGGGAATCGACGCGAGGACGAAACGAAAGCTCTGAAAGCTCTCAAACAATTTCCCCGATCTCATGGTCACTTTGGTCGCGCGATGGCCGCGTGCACGGCCCATTGCGAGCCCTTTCGCCGGCGTATAAAACATAAACCAAGTCGGAAATGGTTCCACTTCCCCTTTCATCTTTCACCCCCACATCCATCCTAATCGCCCTTTCTCCTCCCTCTTCGACGAACTTTCTCGTTTTCGTCGCTTTCTACCTTACAGTGATCCTTCCATCCTCAGTTTACCCATACAGTTACCATTCTCTCTCTGTCTGTCTGTCTCTCTCTCTCTCTTTTTCTCTCTTTCTTTCTCTACATGTGAGTCGTTATGCACTTGCAAGGATCTCGCTTTCTACCTTACAGTGATCCTTCCATCCTCAGTTTACCCATACAGTTACCATTCTCTCTCTCTCTGTCTGTCTGTCTCTCTCTCTCTCTCTTTCTCTCTTTCTTTCTCTACATGTGAGTCGTTATGCACTTGCAAGGATTAAGGAGTACGAGATCGCTTAAATCAGAAACGATTTAAGGAAGTGGACGCGTTTGACACGCTAAAGAGTGTCACTGTCATTCAGTCGATTCCCTTTCTTGGCACGAGTCTGATCGTCAACTTGGTCGCAAAAAATTATGCGAATTAGTCGTCATTGGACGACTACTCGTGTTGACAAGGCAGAAATCTGGTGCTGGAACCGATACACCATGTTCCAGCACGATTTTGGATTTCATTTGACAGGAATTAGCAATCTCACACCACAGACCGAATTATAATAGCGACTTATTAATGTATAATAGCCAGGATGTGTGAGTTACTTCTAAAGGCTGTTCTTTATCGAGCAGTTTATCATTGCGCGTTAGCATAATCCTGATATCTTTCCTAGGATTAGGAAGCAATGTGTGCACGTTTTTGTATGCACGAGAGCTCAGCCTTGCTCTGTGTGCAGTATCTTCAAGAGTAACTCGTGTGTGGATCAAAAGTAAAGCGTGCCAAGCTCCGTTCTTAACACTTTGACTGTCACCTTGGTCATATATGACCAGTCACGGTTTCTGCTATGACATCATGGTGGTCATTGTTGACCGGAGTGCTTGAACTACATTGAACAAAAATTGACAGTTAATGCATCTCGAATATGACCGCTAATTAGAAGATACGTTGATGTGAAAAGTGCTCCATTGAACAATTAAAAATTTTTGTCAGAACGTCAAAAACATATTAGAACAAATCTTGCATCTAGCGGTACACTGCCGTCATGAGGGAAACATGTGATTTCGGCGTGGCAAGGGTTAGGTTAAAGGGTTAATATTGTCAATTTACAGATAATTGTTACAGCCTTGCATTACTCAGGATCCTACAGGATGGATGACAGACTATAGGTAGAGCGAACGCTAGTTTCTTTATTCGTGTTCTTCTATAAGTTCGGACATGCACGGTGGTTGATCACCGACGATCCCACACGAGCTCGGTCCGAACAGCGAAATCAAAGGGTCGACTGCCGCACGCCAGCAATTTCAATTCTTCGGGGTAATTTCTCTCTATTCAACCGTCCACGCCTACGACGCCCCCTCTCTCTCCGCCGACTCGAACCCTCGCAAAGACGTCGGTTTGCTCGCTCTCCACGGGTAATCCCGCTAAATTGGAATTTTATTAAGCTCTGTCTTTTCCGTCCCTCGACCTACCGGCCTGGCGGCCCCGAGCCTGTGATCTCGATCCTACGCCACTGGTCGCAGTCACAGGTCCCGTCCACGTTGACACGCAATTTTTTGACGAGCCTCTGACAGCTTGTTGAAACCGAACGAGCTCGCTTTGTCTGCACCGAGGGTGCGCGGGTCCAGGGTTTCGGAGTCACTTTACGCGTGTCTTTTTCGATTGTTTCGCGAGTTAGATAGGTAGCGAATGAACGAGGGTTTATTCGAAAGTGTGATATTTGACTTTTGGTCGGGTTGGTTTAACGTTTTGAATAGCTGTAATTGGTTAGTGTATATTTTTTGTGACGAGGGGATTTTGGGAAAGGTTTGTTTTTGATAGGGAAGGTAAGGAAGGAGAATTTTGAGGGTTTTGTTCCTTTTTGACACGTTGACTGTTATGGTGGTCGTCATTGACAGGCGTTTGTATTCTCAGTGGGACTATGGTGGTCATCAGTGTCTGGTGGTACTCATTTCTTAAGTTTGTATTTGTTTTATTCTAACCATTTTTTGAAAATTTTAACAACATAGACAAATAGAGAACTTTAAATTGTGGGACCACCGTGGTCCGACTGAGGGCACAGCGCCTGTCTCTGATGACCACTATGGTAGTCAACGTGTTAATCGTGTAACATCTTCAAAGTCTGAGGAAAGTTCTTGTACTTAAGCTTGAGAGCACTATCGTCTGGAAGTATTGTTGTATTAAATGTTTGGACTATGCATTGTGAAATTTTATTATCTGAGTTTGAGTGTATTGGAAATCGCTTGAGTTGTCTAAAATTCTCCTAAAAATATAAATACAAAACGAGTTAAGTAATTCATTTGCACCCAAAAGCAGCTTCGTCTCACTGTAGATCTTCGCGTGTTAGAATTACTGTGTAATCGTCACGATTAGCAACAATTAGAAAAATTTACTTCCATTTCCTCGACTCGCGTACCATGATCGGTATTCGGTGCCTCTAGTTTCGCAGTTTCCACCGTATCGTGTATTCGAATCTCTTTTCGCGCCGCAAGAGCGCCAATTAGGTCCCGATGCCGCTATCGGACATTCTTTCCAATTACCTCCGGACAATAATCGTAATGAAACCCGCTCATTATGCGGTTAATCCCTTTTTCGCAGTTAACAGCGGGCGAGCGCCATCGCGCGGCCGCGTTAAATTCCCCGAAAGCGCGGTGGCTTCCGGGGAAGGGCCCGGAAATGTCCTCGTCGAAATTCGCTACCACCGACTCGCATATTTCCGAAACATTAAGCGACACGCTCGCGGAGGAACCGAAAACGATCCCCGGAACAAAACGACGGAGAGTCAGGGGTAGAACTGCGAGGGGTAAAAGTAGAATCGAAGGGGATACCGAGTTTCTGTGGAAATTTCATTCGCGTTGGAGGAAAATGGAAAAAGGACACGAGAGAAGTCCCGTGGAAAGAATGCAGGTGTGATTGGTCAAAATGGGTGGGAATCGTTTCATTTAACAGACATTTCTAGCGTACTGTTGATTAAAGCACAGTTACATTTACCAGTTGGATTGTCTCGTGAGGACTGTCGATACGCGTGGCTGGTGCCATCGACTTACTTCTCACGCTCTTGCCTGAATTCGTAAGGCTTCTTCTTAGAAGACGTCAGTCGACTGTGATTGGCAGCCAATCAATAGGCTGGCCTAGTTGCGAATTTTCGTAAAAATGGTCACGTGCGAGCTATATTAATTAGCCAGATGTTCACTGTCGTTATCACAGAACGTGTAGACAATCGCGCGTAATGAATCGAGATACTCTTTTCTATGGGCTCTTCTGATTAGCACGTTGACGACCGGGTATTTGAGCTCCATCCTTCCACGTAGGACCGGGCATATAATACCAATACGTATTAACAAATAGGACCATATACCAATAATTTTAAGTAAAGAGAAACACGATAAAGTATACAGGTGTAGAAAAATGGAAATCTCCGTGATCGATCGTCAACGTGTTAATCAGAAAGGTTCATTCCCGCACTTTAACGAGTCTGATTCGTGATGAAGATTTTGGCCCAAACACGAATATCACGAGCCAGACCCGTGATGAAGATTTTGGCACGAACATGAATATCACGAGCTAGATTCGTGAATGGAGAGTCGGCCCAAACATAAATATCACGAGCTAGACTCGTGGACAGCATCAGTCTGGCCTGTTTACAGCGCATTTGGCACGGGAAGGGGTTAACTTTTCAGCCCTCTTTAGTACCTGCTCTGAAGAACTTGGTCTCTTGATCTCTTGATCTACAGGTTCCTGACTAATTAATAAAATTCCCAATTAATAATCGGTTACTGCTCTCGGCAAACAAATTTCTAAGTTCCCTAATACACCTATAAACTGTCAAAAGCAGACAAAGAACGTGTTCCTCGCATTACGCAATAAGTAACCACGAGGACTGTACAGACTCCGAATTTCTCTATGCAATTCCCACTAACGATAAGATACGAACACGCCACTCGAATATTCCCCCATTAACCGATAACCCCCCGCCGTCCCTTCCTCATTCGTCTTGGCGAAGCCCATTAAAAACCTAAAGCTTCGTCAGCGAAGCCCACAAGTACATTTTAATACCTCCTCCACCGGTTCGATAATTAAATCACGCCGATCGGCGGTACCACGGGATTGTTCGCAATTCACCGGAGCAACATTCATCAGCCGCGGTCCCTTCCACCCCCTAGCCTGTTTTAACCCGGCCTCCGGGGGTGCACCGCCGAAAATCCATTATTTCGTTTTACAGAGACAAAGCGGAGCCGGAGAAAACGTACGATCGAACCGGAACAAGTCCATTCGACCGCGTCCGACCCCCGCTTCCGCCCTATGCCCACCATGCTCCTGCCCTCACCTTTCTCTCTCCTTGTCTTCTTTCCCTTCGCTCTCCGACATTTCGCCGCGTCTCCGACCGGCTGGCTGTCTAAACGCGTCGTTTGTATGCGCGGAGACTGCATAAGAAATTCCAGCGGGTGTTTGTATTCGACGTTGCAGGCTCGACGGGGTATAAGGTCGAGCAGAGGGTGGCAGCGAGAAGGGAAGGATGACCCGTTGCGAGAGACAGAAGAAGGTGGAAGATTAACGAAGCCTCGATTTTCCACGATACCGTGTGCATGTCCCCGAGAAAGAGGTACACGCGTCTGTGCATAGCTTCGGGGACAAATAATGATCACGATCGGGGCTGTATCGAAGCCTGCTCGGTTTAAAATGGTAATGGCGGGGTGGGAGAACACGGTGGTTATGGAATCGAGCCGGTGCCTCCCTTCTTTCTCTCTTTTGTTTGCGGGTGATTTCGTGTTGATTGGAAAACCGGTTTTTTGTCCGGCAAGAACAATTTGTAACGACCTGAAATGGCTTGACATTCGAGTTTGATTGTGACCGAAACTCGATTCGACTGCCTCGAAAATACGCGCGTGACGAAGGGTTGGATACGTTCTGAGGAATATCTTGGCACGCAAATGTCACCCCGAGTGCTCTAATTGTTCCAACTTGACACGGGTCTCTAGCGTCTATGGATGCTCGTGACATGGAAGGAAAGAAATGGAAAGTAACTATGGAAACGTGGGAATAAGATGGATCGCGCAGTTTTCATGGAATTAACCCGCATTATTCGCTGAATTCGTTCTTTTTCGCAAAATTCAAAGCTTACGTGTATTTAATGGCAACGGGATTAACGCGGAACAAAAGCTGCTGTCAATGTCGAATTTTTAAAATACGAGTTAAAATACAGGGCGACCGTGAATGGGTCACCCTTTGACTGCCACGTCGAAGTCACATGTTTTGCTCAGGACGCCATGGTGGTATTTTTATTATTCAAAGTATAGAAACGCTTCAGTCACCAATGTTCACCGTGGCGTCATAGGAGAAACCGTGTCTTGTATGACCAAAGTGGCAGTCAAAGTGTTAAATCAATGTGGACGATTCACCACCCCGTATGTACACTCATAAACCTTAATAAGATGACAGCTCGTGCCATAATCTCGCGTCTTTGCATCGCAACGATGAGGAATTCCTCTAACCCCTGCCAACTTTCGTCAGACTACGCTGAGAACGGTCGGGATGATCGCGATTAATGCAAAACCTTGAGTCAGATCTCGGCAATTTCATCCGAGCCGGCCTGGTTCTTTCATTCCTTCGGCCATTATGTACGAGAAGGATCGAAAATAGCGGCGGCGCGATCGAATAGAGGAAAGGATGAAGCGACCCGGTAGCTTCTCCGGGATTAATACGATCCCGCTCCGTGGAAGAAAGGAAAATCAATTTCGGGAATAATGAAAGAAAAAACTGCTGATTGAAAGGAAGATACAGTTCTTCACGGTGTTCATCGTGAATACAAATTGTTACGAGCGTGCTGCGCTTCCACTTTGCGCAAGAAAATCGGAGCATCGTTGAACGACGGGAAAAGGGGCACGACGGAGAATTGAAAAGGAGCAGGGGGGCAAATAAACGGCATTCATTGGCGAAGGGCTGCAGTGGCGTAAAAAAATAAACCGGTCTTCCCGTTGTCATCGCGCATATTTTTCCTGAAGCAGCGGAAGAAGGACAGGAAAGAGCTGGAAATTGCAGTTGGCACGGGGAAGCCGGTCGGATCGGTGATTTTTATTTAGAAATAAAGGAAAAAAACCGGGGAAAAATAAAGGGAAACACGGAAGAGGTATAGTACGCACGTGGTCGGCTCTGTACGCGTGCACTCGCCGTGAAATCGGTCTTTATTCGACCGGGTCAGTCTTAAAGCTCTGTCGCGCTAAAAACTCCGTATTAGGCGTTCAATGGCCACACGCTTTCCGGCCGGAAATTCCGCCATTCAAATCCGGCCCGAGCGAAATATGGACGCGCTCTACTGTATCAATTAACTGTTCCATCGGCTGGATCGACGCCGCCCTTTTCACCCCCTTCTACACGCCGCCCTTTTCACCCCCTTCTGCACGCCGCCGATAGCGATGGCAACCTCAGCCACCCTCCTCCGAGTTTTCGTACAATTTCTATTTAAATTCTGCCCCGCTTCCTTATTTTTTGAAGCCAACGCAAATAATTTTATTCCAACCAAGTGTTTCCTAATTTTTATTTCTGCCCTGAATTATTCGAGGCCTGAGACGAGGAACGATTACCCTCCCCTGTTCTTCCCTTCATTTTTCAGTTTGTTATTATTCGCATCTCGTTTTGCGATTTTAATTTTTCACGCTGAAATTCGCCGAAGTCTTCGGGATTTCGAGAACCTCGAAGATTTTGCGGGCCATGGAGAAATTAGGATTCTTCGTGGACCTCGTTCCAAGTTTAATCTCCACGGATTTTTTAACTAGAAAGAAGCCAGGAACCCTGAGCTTGGCGTTTGAAAGTTCCACGATCCGGGAATCCACCCCCGAGAGAATTAAAATCGTGGATCGTATTTTCCTCCGTGTTCTTGCTCTTCCTAGGGATTTCGAAGCTTGTCGAAGGCCATCGCTAGCCGGACGCAAACAATTATCGATTCTGGGGAAAAATGAAACCCGCTTTCGACGGTTCTCGCGTCATTACAAACGGCTGAATGCACACCGCAAAAATATCTTGAAATTTCAATCGACGAGCACCGGGGTTCCCCTCTTTTCGCCCACGGTTGCCCTCTTCTCGCTCTCCGCCGATATCCGTCCGTTCGAAATTATTTTTCCACTCGCGTCGTCGCGTCCTCAGATTTCCTCTTCGATTTTCCCCCATTTCTCTCCGCCCTTTCTTATTCCTTCTTCGTATTTTCTTCGTATTTTCTTCGTATTTTCTTCGTATTTTCTTCGTCTTCTCCCTTTTGTTCCGGGTTTCGGATAAGCCGGATGGTTGATTCTCAACAACGCGACGTGCATTTAAACAACCGCTTACTGTCGCATAATCGCCGGTCACAAGGGCACCCTCAGGGAGGATAGAAGTTGGTCAGTGGAATTTAAATACATTTGGATCACTCGGAAAAATCTGTTTTTAATTCGTGTCCCTTGGTTCGACCAATCGCACTAGGATTTTTATTCGTTACTCACAGCTACGTATTTAAAGGGTCACTAGAATTTTCGAATGTGGTATGGGGCTCGTAGGTGTAATAGTATTGGAAGATTGGAATGGATTCAAATTGGGGTGAAGGCATTAAGAATTGTTGGGTCATAGGCAGGTTCAATTTGTAGGCAATTACATGTATACAATTGGTAGTTACGAGCTTCCGTAGTTGAAGTGGTGAATCCTCAGTCACAAGTCAGTACTCAGTCCTCAGTCCTCGTTAGTTGAGTCTGTTGCGTTAGTTGCGAATAGAACAAGGAATATAGAACGTTTATACAGTGAGAACCAAATTGTTAGTAGTAAAGTATTGGAGTAATATAGATAAAAATACAGTGTCATTTAATTCCAACACAATTAGGTACTATATCTATTCGATACTGGAATTACTAAAATAGCAAAAGAGGTTATGTACACATAGTACGTTTAATATATTTTAAATGCAATTAGTATTATTTTTAAATTATATTTTTAATTTTTAATTTTGAATCTAGTAAATCCCAACGCATCCTCAGCAGCGTGTATATATAGTCATCCCATAATTTCAGACCTCAGTTACCCTATACTCTTGCCCTTAGTACAATACTCCTTCTCCAGTCTCTTCCATGTCATTCCTATTTCCTGGATTATATATATATATATAATTTTATATTTTATATTATATATATATAGTGGTTCATAAAAACCTAAGACAGATTCTTGTAATCTTGAAATCTCTTAAGTATTGTAGATTTTCAATATTTCCACTACTCGGAATGTAACAATTTTATAAA